>NW_027307975.1:0-281000 GCF_047496885.1 Scyliorhinus torazame
CGTAGAGATCAGGGACCGAGTCAGAGAGATCAGGGAACGAATTGGAGAGATCCGGGACAGAGTCGGAGAGATCAGGGACCGAGTCGGAGAAATCAGGGACCGAGTCGGAGAGATCAGGGACCGACTCGTAGAGATCAGGGACCGACCCGGAGAGATCAGGGACCGAGTCGGAGAGATCAGGGACCCACTCGGAGAGATCAGGGACCCACTCGGAGAGATCAGGGACCGATTCGGAGAGATCAGGGACCGAGTCGGAGAGATCAGGGACCAAGTCGGAGAGATCAGCGAACGACTCGGAGAGATCAGGGACCGAGTCAGAGAGATCAGGGAACCACTCAGAGAGATCAGGGACCCACTCGGAGAGATCAGGGACCGACTCGGAGAGATCAGGGAACGACTCGGAGAGATCAGGGACCGACTCGGAGAGATCAGGGACCGACCCGGAGAGATCAGGGACCCACTCGGAGAGATCAGGGACCGACTCGGAGAGATCAGGGACCCAGTCGGAGAGATCAGGGACCCACTCGGAGAGATCAGGGACCCACTCGGAGAGATCAGGGACCCACTCGGAGAGATCAGGGACCGAGTCGGAGAGATCAGGGACCCACTCGGAGAGATCAGGGACCGACTCGGAGAGATCAGGGACCCACTCGGAGAGATCAGGGACACACTCGGAGAGATCAGGGACCCACTCGGAGAGACCAGGGACCGACTCAGAGAGATCAGTGACCGGCCCGGAGAGATCAGGCACCCACTCGGAGAGATCAGTGACCGGCCCGGAGAGATCAGGGACCCACTCGGAGAGATCAGTGACCGGCCCGGAGAGATCAGGGACCCACTCGGAGAGATCAGGGACCGCCTCGGAGAGATCAGGGACCCACTCGGAAAGATCAGGGTCCCACTCGGAGAGATCAGGGACCGAGTCGGAGAGATCAGGGACCCACTCGGAGAGATCAGGGACCGACTCGGAGAGATCAGGGACCGACACGGAGAGATCAGGGACCCACTCGGAGAGATCAGGGACACACTCGGAGAGATCAGGGACTCACTCGGAGAGACCAGGGACCGACTCAGAGAGATCAGTGACCGGCCCGGAGAGATCAGGGACCCACTCGGAGAGATCAGTGACCGGCCCGGAGAGATCAGGGACCCACTCGGAGAGATCAGTGACCGGCCCGGAGAGATCAGGGACACACTCGGAGAGATCAGGGACCGCCTCGGAGAGATCAGGGACCCACTCGGAAAGATCAGGGACCCACTAGGAGAGATCAGGGACCGACTCGGAGAGATCAGTGACCGGCCCGGAGAGATCAGGGACACACTCGGAGAGATCAGTGACCAACTCGGAGAGACCAGGGACCCACTCAGAGAGATCAGGGACCGAGTCGGAGAGATCAGGGACCGACTCGGAGAGATCAGGGACCCACTCGGAGAGATCAAGGAACCACTCGGAGAGATCAGGGACCCACTCAGAGAGATCAGGGACCGAGTCGGAGAGATCAGGGACCGACTCGGAGAGATCAGGGACCCACTCGGAGAGATCAGTGACCGACTCAGAGATCAGTGACACACTCGGAGAGATCAGGGACCCACTCGGAGAGATCAGGGACCCACTCGGAGAGATCAGGGACCGAGTCGGAGAGATCAGGGACCCACTCGGAGAGATCAGGGACCCACTCGGAGAGATCAGTAACCGACCAGGAGAGATCAGTGACCGGCCCGGAGAGATCAGGGACCCACTCGGAGAGATCAGGGACCAACTCGGAGAGATCAGGAGCCAACTCTGAGAGATCAGGGACCGACTCAGAGAGATCAAGGACCCAGTCGGAGAGATCAGGGACCCACTCGGAGAGATCAGGGACCCACTCAGAGAGATCAGGGACCGACTCGGAGAGATCAGGGACCGACTCGGAGAGATCAGGGACCCACTCGGAGAGATCAGGGACCCACTCGGAGAGATCAGGGACCCACTCGGAGAGATCAGGGACCGACTCGGAGAGATCAGGGACCCACTCGGAGAGGTCAGGGACCCACTCGGAGAGATCAGGGACCGAGTCGGAGAGATCAGGGAACGACTCTTAGAGATCTGGGACCGACCCGGAGAGATCAGGGACCGATTCGGAGAGATCAGGGACCGACTCAGAGAGATCAGGGACCCACTTGGAGAGATCAGGGACCGTCTCGGAGAGATCAGGGACCGACTCAGAGAGATCAGGGACCCAGTCGGAGAGATCAGGGACCCACTCGGAGAGATCAGGGACCCACTCAGAGAGATCAGGGACCGACTCGGAGAGATCAGGGACCGACTCGGAGAGATCAGGGACCCACTCGGAGAGATCAGGGACCCACTCGGAGAGATCAGGGACCGACTCGGAGAGATCAGGGACCCACTCGGAGAGATCAGGGACCCACTCGGAGAGATCAGGGACCGAGTCGGAGAT
The DNA here is from genome assembly GCF_047496885.1 of Scyliorhinus torazame. NCBI lineage: Eukaryota > Metazoa > Chordata > Chondrichthyes > Carcharhiniformes > Scyliorhinidae > Scyliorhinus > Scyliorhinus torazame. The sequence goes on from NW_027307975.1 coordinate 2,442, forward strand.
ATCAGGGACCCACTCGGAGAGATCAGGGACCGACTCGGAGAGATCAGGGACCGACACGGAGAGATCAGGGACCCACTCGGAGAGATCAGCGACACACTCGGAGAGATCAGGGACCCACTCGGAGAGATCAGGGACCGACTCAGAGAGACCAGTGACCGACTCGGAGAGATCAGGGACCGAGTCGGAGAGATCAGGGACCGAGTCGGAGAGATCAGGGACCGAGTCGGAGAGATCAGGGACCGAGTCGGAGAGATCAGGGACCGAGTCGGAGAGATCAGGGACCGACCCGGAGAGATCAGGGACCCACTCGGAGAGATCAGGGACCGAGTCGGAGAGATCAGGGACCGAGTCGGAGAGATCAGGGACCGAGTCGGAGAGATCAGGGACCGAGTCGGAGAGATCAGGGACCGAGTCGGAGAGATCAGGGACCGACCCGGAGAGATCAGGGACCGACTCGGAGAGATCAGGGACCGACTCGGAGAGATCAGGAAACGACTCGGAGAGATCAGGGACCGAGTCGGAGAGAGCAGGGACCGACTCAGAGAGATCAGGGACCCACTCGGAGAGATCAGGGACCCACTCGGAGAGATCAGGGACCCACTCGGAGAGATCAGGGACCGACTCGGAGAGACCAGGGACCGACTCGGAGAGATCAGGGACCCACTCAGAGAGATCAGGGACCCACTCAGAGAGATCAGGGACCGACTTGGAGAGATCAGGGACCCACTCGGAGAGATCAGGGACCCACTCGGAGAGATCAGGGACCGAGTCGGAGAGATCAGGGACCCACTCGGAGAGATCAGGGACCCACTCGGAGAGAGCAGGGACCGACTCGGAGAGATCAGGGACCCACTCGGAGAGATCAGGGACCCACTCGGAGAGATCAGGGACCCACTCGGATAGATCAGAGACCGACTCGGAGAGACCAGGGACCGACTCGGAGAGATCAGTGACCGACCCGGAGAGCTCAGGGACCCACTCGGAGAGATCAGGGACCGACTCGGAGAGATCAGGGACTGACTCTGGGAGATCAGGGACCGACTCGGAGAGATCAGGGACCGACCCGGAGAGATCAGGGGCCCACTCGTAGAGATCAGGGACCGAGTCAGAGAGATCAGGGAACGAATTGGAGAGATCCGGGACAGAGTCGGAGAGATCAGGGACCGAGTCGGAGAAATCAGGGACCGAGTCGGAGAGATCAGGGACCGACTCGTAGAGATCAGGGACCGACCCGGAGAGGTCAGGGACCGAGTCGGAGAGATCAGGGACCCACTCGGAGAGATCAGGGACCCACTCGGAGAGATCAGGGACCGATTCGGAGAGATCAGGGACCGAGTCGGAGAGATCAGGGACCAAGTCGGAGAGATCAGCGAACGACTCGGAGAGATCAGGGACCGAGTCAGAGAGATCAGGGAACCACTCGGAGAGATCAGGGACCCACTCGGAGAGATCAGGGACCGACTCGGAGAGATCAGGGAACGACTCGGAGAGATCAGGGACCGACTCGGAGAGATCAGGGACCGACCCGGAGAGATCAGGGACCCACTCGGAGAGATCAGGGACCGACTCGGAGAGATCAGGGACCCAGTCGGAGAGATCAGGGACCCACTCGGAGAGATCAGGGACCCACTCGGAGAGATCAGGGACCCACTCGGAGAGATCAGGGACCGGGTCGGAGAGATCAGGGACCCACTCGGAGAGATCAGGGACCGACTCGGAGAGATCAGGGACCCACTCGGAGAGATCAGGGACACACTCGGAGAGATCAGGGACCCACTCGGAGAGACCAGGGACCGACTCAGAGAGATCAGTGACCGGCCCGGAGAGATCAGGCACCCACTCGGAGAGATCAGTGACCGGCCCGGAGAGATCAGGGACCCACTCGGAGAGATCAGTGACCGGCCCGGAGAGATCAGGGACCCACTCGGAGAGATCAGGGACCGCCTCGGAGAGATCAGGGACCCACTCGGAAAGATCAGGGTCCCACTCGGAGAGATCAGGGACCGAGTCGGAGAGATCAGGGACCCACTCGGAGAGATCAGGGACCGACTCGGAGAGATCAGGGACCGACACGGAGAGATCAGGGACCCACTCGGAGAGATCAGGGACACACTCGGAGAGATCAGGGACTCACTCGGAGAGACCAGGGACCGACTCAGAGAGATCAGTGACCGGCCCGGAGAGATCAGGGACCCACTCGGAGAGATCAGTGACCGGCCCGGAGAGATCAGGGACCCACTCGGAGAGATCAGTGACCGGCCCGGAGAGATCAGGGACACACTCGGAGAGATCAGGGACCGCCTCGGAGAGATCAGGGACCCACTCGGAAAGATCAGGGACCCACTCGGAGAGATCAGGGACCGACTCGGAGAGATCAGTGACCGGCCCGGAGAGATCAGGGACACACTCGGAGAGATCAGTGACCAACTCGGAGAGACCAGGGACCCACTCAGAGAGATCAGGGACCGAGTCGGAGAGATCAGGGACCGACTCGGAGAGATCAGGGACCCACTCGGAGAGATCAAGGAACCACTCGGAGAGATCAGGGACCCACTCAGAGAGATCAGGGACCGAGTCGGAGAGATCAGGGACCGACTCGGAGAGATCAGGGACCCACTCGGAGAGATCAGTGACCGACTCAGAGATCAGTGACACACTCGGAGAGATCAGGGACCCACTCGGAGAGATCAGGGACCCACTCAGAGAGATCAGGGACCGAGTCGGAGAGATCAGGGACCCACTCGGAGAGATCAGGGACCCACTCGGAGAGATCAGTAACCAACCAGGAGAGATCAGTGACCGGCCCGGAGAGATCAGGGACCGACTCGGAGAGATCAGGGACCCACTCGGAGAGATCAGGGACCAACTCGGAGAGATCAGGAGCCAACTCTGAGAGACCAGGGACCGACTCAGAGAGATCAGGGACCCAGTCGGAGAGATCAGGGACCCACTCGGAGAGATCAGGGACCCACTCAGAGAGATCAGGGACCGACTCGGAGAGATCAGGGACCGACTCGGAGAGATCAGGGACCCACTCGGAGAGATCAGGGACCCACTCGGAGAGATCAGGGACCCACTCGGAGAGATCAGGGACCGACTCGGAGAGATCAGGGACCCACTCGGAGAGGTCAGGGACCCACTCGGAGAGATCAGGGACCGAGTCGGAGAGATCAGGGAACGACTCTTAGAGATCTGGGACCGACCCGGAGAGATCAGGGACCGATTCGGAGAGATCAGGGACCGACTCAGAGAGATCAGGGACCCACTTGGAGAGATCAGGGACCGTCTCGGAGAGATCAGGGACCGACTCAGAGAGATCAGGGACCCAGTCGGAGAGATCAGGGACCCACTCGGAGAGATCAGGGACCCACTCAGAGAGATCAGGGACCGACTCGGAGAGATCAGGGACCGACTCGGAGAGATCAGGGACCCACTCGGAGAGATCAGGGACCCACTCGGAGAGATCAGGGACCGACTCGGAGAGATCAGGGACCCACTCGGAGAGATCAGGGACCCACTCGGAGAGATCAGGGACCGAGTCGGAGAGATCAGGGACCCACTCGGAGAGATCAGGGACCCACTCGGAGAGATCAGGGACCGACACGGAGAGATCAGGGACCCACTCGGAGAGATCAGGGACACACTCGGAGAGATCAGGGACCCACTCGGAGAGATCAGGGACCGACTCAGAGAGACCAGTGACCGACTCGGAGAGATCAGGGACCGACTCGGAGAGATCAGGGACCCACTCGGAGAGATCAGGGACCCACTCGGAGAGATCAGGGACCGACTCGGAGAGATCAGGGACCGACTCGGAGAGATCAGGGACCGACCCGGAGAGATCAGGGACCGAGTCGGAGACATCAGGGACCGACTCGGAGAGAGCAGGGAACGACTCGGAGAGATCATGGACTCACTCGGAGAGATCATGGACCCACTCGGAGAGATCAGTGACCGACTCGGAGAGATCAGGGACCGACTCGGAGAGATCAGGGACCCGCTCGGAGAGATCAGGGACCGACTCGGAGAGATCAGGGACCTAGTCGGAGAGGGCAGGGACCCACTCGGAGAGATCAGTGACCACTCGGAGAGATCAGGGACCCACTCGGAGAGGTCAGGGACCCACTCGGAGAGATCAGGGACCGAGTCGGAGAGATCAGGGACCGAGTCGGAGAGAACAGGGATCGAGTCGGAGAGATCAGGGACCCACCCGGAGAGATCAGGGACCCACTCGGAGAGATTGGGGACCGACTCGGAGAGATCAGGGACCGACTCGGAGAGAAAAGGGACCGAGTCGGAGATATCAGGGACCGAGTCGGAGAGATCAGGGACCGAGTCGGAGAGATCAGGGACCCACTCGGAGAGATCAGGGACCCACTCGGAGGGATCAGGGACCGACTCGGAGAGATCAGGGACCGAGTCGGAGAGATCAGGGACCAAGTCGGAGAGATCAGTGAACGACTCGGAGAGATCAGGGACCGAGTCAGAGAGATCAGGGAACCACTCGGAGAGATCAGGGAACGACTCGGAGAGATCAGGGAACGACTAGGAGAGATCAGGGACCGACTCGGAGAGATCAGGGACCCACTCAGAGAGATGAGGGAACGACTCGGAGAGATCAGGGACCGAGTCGGAGAGATCAGGGACCGACTCGGAGCGATCAGGGACCGACTCGGAGAGATCAGGGACCCACTCGGAGAGATCAGGGACCCACACGGATAGATCAGGGACCGACTCGGAGAGATCAGGGACCGACTCGGAGAGATCAGGGAACGACTCGGAGAGATCAGGGACCCACTCGGTGAGATCAGGGACCGAGTCGGAGAGATCAGGGACCGAGTCGGTGAGATCAGGGGCCGAGTCGGAGAGAGAAGGGACCGAGTCGGAGAGATCAGGGACCAACTCGTAGAGATCAGGGTCCGACTCGGAGAGATCAGGGACTGACCCGGAGAGATCTGGGACCACTCGGAGAGATCAGGGATCGAGTCGGAGAGATCAGGGATCGAGTCGGAGAGATCATGGACTCACTCGGAGAGATCATGGACCCACTCGGAGAGATCAGTGACCGACTCGGAGAGATCAGGGACCGACTCGGAGAGATCAGGGACCCGCTCGGAGAGATCAGGGACCCGCTCGGAGAGATCAGGGACCGACTCGGAGAGATCAGGGACCTAGTCGGAGAGGGCAGGGACCCACTCGGAGAGATCAGTGACCACTCGGAGAGATCAGGGACCCACTCGGAGAGGTCAGGGACCCACTCGGAGAGATCAGGGACCGAGTCGGAGAGATCAGGGACCGAGTCGGAGAGAACAGGGATCGAGTCGGAGAGATCAGGGACCCACCCGGAGAGATCAGGGACCCACTCGGAGAGATTGGGGACCGACTCGGAGAGATCAGGGACCGACTCGGAGAGAAAAGGGACCGAGTCGGAGATATCAGGGACCGAGTCGGAGAGATCAGGGACCGAGTCGGAGAGATCAGGGACCCACTCGGAGAGATCAGGGACCCACTCGGAGGGATCAGGGACCGACTCGGAGAGATCAGGGACCGAGTCGGAGAGATCAGGGACCAAGTCGGAGAGATCAGTGAACGACTCGGAGAGATCAGGGACCGAGTCAGAGAGATCAGGGAACCACTCGGAGAGATCAGGGAACGACTCGGAGAGATCAGGGAACGACTAGGAGAGATCAGGGACCGACTCGGAGAGATCAGGGACCCACTCAGAGAGATGAGGGAACGACTCGGAGAGATCAGGGACCGAGTCGGAGAGATCAGGGACCGACTCGGAGCGATCAGGGACCGACTCGGAGAGATCAGGGACCCACTCGGAGAGATCAGGGACCCACACGGATAGATCAGGGACCGACTCGGAGAGATCAGGGACCGACTCGGAGAGATCAGGGAACGACTCGGAGAGATCAGGGACCCACTCGGTGAGATCAGGGACCGAGTCGGAGAGATCAGGGACCGAGTCGGTGAGATCAGGGGCCGAGTCGGAGAGAGAAGGGACCGAGTCGGAGAGATCAGGGACCGACTCGTAGAGATCAGGGTCCGACTCGGAGAGATCAGGGACTGACCCGGAGAGATCTGGGACCACTCGGAGAGATCAGGGATCGAGTCGGAGAGATCAGGGATCGAGTCGGAGAGATCAGGGACCCACTCGGAGAGATCAGGGGCCCACCCGTAGAGATCAGGGACCGAGTCAGAGAGATCAGGGAACGAATCGGAGAGATCCGGGACAGAGTCGGAGAGATCAGGGACCGAGTCGGAGAGATCAGGGACCGAGTCGGAGAGATCAGGGACCGAGTCGGAGAGATCAGGGACCGAGTCGGAGAGATCAGGGACTGACTCGTAGAGATCAGGGACCGACCCGGAGAGATCAGGGACCCACCCGGAGATATCAGGGACCGAGTCGGAGAGATCAGGGACCCACTCGGAGAGATCAGGGACCCACTCGGAGAGATCAGGGACCCACTCGGAGAGATCAGGGACCGACTCGGAGAGATCAGGGACCGAGTCGGAGAGATCAGGGACCGAGTCGGAGAGATCAGCGAACGACTCGGAGAGATCACGGACCGAGTCAGAGAGATCAGGGAACCACTCGGAGAGATCAGGGACCCACTGGGAGAGATCAGGGACCCACTCGGAGAGATGAGGGAACGACCCGGAGATATCAGGGAACGACTCGGAGAGATCAGGGACCGACCCGGAGAGATCAGGGACCCACTCGGAGAGATCAGGGACCCACTCGGAGAGATCAGGGATTGACTCGGAGAGATCAGGGACCGCCTCGGAGAGATCAGGGACCCACTCGGAGAGATCAGGGACCGATTCGGAGAGATCAGGGACCCACTCGGAGAGATGGAACCGTGTCGGAGAGATCAGGGACCCACTCGGAGAGATCAGGGACCGACTCGGAGAGATCAGGGAACGACTCGGAGAGATCAGGGACCGAGTCGGAGAGATCAGGGACCTACTCGGAGAGATCATAGACCGAGTCGGAGAGATCAGGGACCGACTCGGAGAGATCAGGGACTGACTCTGAGAGATCAGGGACCGACTCGGAGAGATCAGGGACCGACCCGGAGAGGTCAGGGACCCACTCGGAGAGATCAGGGACCCACTCGGAGAGATCAGGGACCGAGTCGGAGAGATCAGGGACCGCCTCGGAGAGATCAGGGACCCACTCGGAGAGATCAGGGACCCACTCGGAGAGATCAGGGACCCACTCGGAGAGATCAGGGACCCACTCGGAGAGATCAGGAACCGGGTCGGAGAGATCAGGGACCCACTCGGAGAGATCAGGGACCCACTCGGAGAGATCAGGGACCGACTCGGAGAGATCAGGGAACGACTCGGAGAAATCAGGGACCGAGTCGGAGAGATCAGGGACCTACTCGGAGAGATCAGGGAACGTCTCGGAGAGACCAGGGACCGACTCGGAGAGATCAGTGACCGACCCGGAGAGCTCAGGGACCGACTCAGAGATATCAGGGACCGACTCGGAGAGATCAGGGACCGACTCGGAGAGATCAGGGACCCACTCGGAGAGATCAGGGACCGACTCGGAAAGATCAGGGACCCACTCGGAGAGATCAGGGACCCACTCGGAGAGATCAGGGACCGACTCTGGGAGATCAGGGACCGACTCGGAGAGATCAGGGACCGACCCGGAGAGATAAGGGGCCCACTCGTAGAGATCAGGGACCGAGTCAGAGAGATCAGGGAACGAATCGGAGAAATCCGGGACAGAGTCGGAGAGATCAGGGACCGAGTCGGAGAGATCAGGGACCGAGTCGGAGAGATCAGGGACCGACTCGTAGAGATCAGGGACCGACCCGGAGAGATCAGGGACCCACCCGGAGATATCAGGGACCGAGTCGGAGAGATCAGGGACCCACTCGGAGAGATCAGGGACCCACTCGGAGAGATCAGGGACCGACTCGGAGAGATCAGGGACCGAGTCGGAGAGATCAGGGACCGACTCGGAGAGATCAGGGACCGACCCGGAGAGATCAGGGACCCACTCGGAGAGATCAGGGACCCACTCGGAGAGATCAGTGATTGACTCGGAGAGATAAGGGACCGCCTCGGAGAGATCAGGGACCCACTCGGAGAGATCAGGGACCGATTCGGAGAGATCAGGGACCCACTCGGAGAGATCAGGAACCGGGTCGGAGAGATCAGGGACACACTCGGAGAGATCAGGGACCGACTCGGAGAGATCAGGGAACGACTCGGAGAGATCAGGGACCGAGTCGGAGAGATCAGGGACCTACTCGGAGAGATCATAGACCGAGTCGGAGAGATCAGGGACCGACTCGGAGAGATCAGGGACTGACTCTGAGAGATCAGGGACCGACTCGGAGAGATCAGGGACCCACTCGGAGAGATCAGGGGCCGACTCGGAGAGATCAGGGACCGCCTCGGAGAGATCAGGGACCCACTCGGAGAGATCAGGGACCCACTCGGAGAGATCAGGGACCCACTCGGAGAGATCAGGAACCGGGTCGGAGAGATCAGGGACCCACTCGGAGAGATCAGGGACCGACTCGGAGAGATCAGGGAACGACTCGGAGAAATCAGGGACCGAGTCGGAGAGATCAGGGACCTACTCGGAGAGATCAGGGAACGTCTCGGAGAGACCAGGCACCGACTCGGAGAGATCAGTGACCGACCCGGAGAGATCAGGGACCGACTCAGAGATATCAGGGAACGACTCGGAGAGATCAGGGACCCACTCGGAGAGATCAGTGACCAACTCGGAGAGATCAGGGACCCACTCGGAGAGATCAGGGACCGACTCGGAGAGATCAGGGACTGACTCTGGGAGATCAGGGACCGACTCGGAGAGATCAGGGACCGGCCCGGAGGGATCAGGGACCGACTCGGAGAGATCAGGGACCGACTCGGAGAGATCAGGGACCGACTCGGAGAGATCAGGGACCCACTCGGAGAGATCAGGGACTGACTCGGAGAGATCAGGGACCCACTCGGAGAGATCAGGAACCGGGTCGGAGAGATCAGGGACCCACTTGGAGAGATCAGGGACCGACTCGGAGAGATCAGGGACCGACTCGGAGAGATCAGGGACCGAGTCGGAGAGATCAGGGACCGAGTCGGAGAGATCAGGGACCGAGTCGGAGAGATCGGGGACCGAGTCGGAGAGATCAGGGGCCGAGTCGGAGAGAGAAGGGACCGAGTCGGAGAGATCAGGGACCGACTCGTAGAGATCAGGGACCGACTCGGAGAGATCAGGGACCGACTCGGAGAGATCAGGGACCCACTCGGTGAGATCGGGGACCGAGTCGGAGAGATCGGGGACCGAGTCGGAGAGATCGGGGACCGAGTCGGAGAGATCGGGGACCGAGTCGGAGAGATCAGGGGCCGAGTCGGAGAGAGAAGGGACCGAGTCGGAGAGAGAAGGGACCGAGCCGGAGAGATCAGGGACCGACTCGTCGAGATCAGGGACCGACTCGGAGAGATCAGGGACTGACCCGGAAAGATCAGGGACCACTCGGAGAGATCAGGGACCGAGTCGGAGAGATCAGGGATCGAGTCGTAGAGATCAGGGACCCACTCGGAGAGATTAGGGGCCCACTCGTAGAGATCAGGGACCGAGTCAGAGAGATCAGGGAACGAATCGGAAAGATCAGGGAACGAATCGGAGAGATCAGGGACAGAGTCGGAGAGATCAGGGACCGAGTCGGAGAGATCAGGGACCGAGTCGGAGAGATCAGGGACCGAGTCGGAGAGATCAGGGACCGAGTCGGGGAGATCAGGGACTGACTCGGAGAGATCAGGGACCGACCTGGAGAGATCAGGGACCCACCCGGAGAGATCAGGGACCCACTCGGAGAGATCGGGCCCCACTCGGAGAGATTGGGGACCGACTCGGAGAGATCAGGGACCGACTCGGAGAGATAAGGGACCGAGTCGGAGATATCAGGGACCTAGTCGGAGAGATCAGGGACCCACTCGGAGAGATCAGGGACCCACTCGGAGAGATCAGGTACCGACTCGGAGAGATCAGGGACCGAGTCGGAGAGATGAGGGAACGACTCGGAGAGATCAGCGAACGACTCGGAGAGATCAGGGACCGAGTCGGAGAGATCAGGGACCGACTCTGAGAGATCAGGGACTGACTCTGAGAGATCAGGGACAGACTCGGAGAGATCAGGTACCGACCCGGAGAGATCAGGGACCGACTCGGAGAGATCAGGGACCCACTCGGAGAGGTCTGGGACCCACTCGGAGAGATCAGGGATTAACTCGGAGAGATCAGGGACCCACTCGGAGAGATCAGGGACCGACTCGGAGAGATCAGGGACCCACTCGGAGAGATCAGGAACCGGGTCGGAGAGATCAGGGACTGACTCGGAGAGATCAGGGACCGACTCGGAGAGATCAGGGACCGAGTCGGAGAGATCTGGGACCTACTCGGAGAGATCAGGGACCCACTCGGAGAGATCAGGGACCCAATCGGAGAGATCAGGGACCCACTCGGAGAGGTCAGGGACCCAATCGGAGAGGTCAGGGACCTACTCGGAGAGATCAGGGACCCACTCGCAGAGATCAGGGACCCACTCGGAGAGATCAGGGACCCACTCGGAGAGATCAGGGACCCACTCGGAGAGATCAGGGACCCAATCGGAGAGATCAGGGACCCGCTCTGGTAGATCAGGGACCCGCTCTGGTAGATCAGGGACTCACTCGGAGAGATCAGGGACCGATTCGGAGAGATCAGGGACCGAGTCGGAGAGATCTGGGACCCACTCGGAGAGATCAGGGACACACTCGGAGAGATCAGGGACCCACTCGGAGAGATCAGGGACCCACTCGGAGAGATCAGTGACCGGCCCGGAGAGATCAGGGACCCACTCGGAGAGATCAGTGACCGGCCCGGAGAGATCAGGGACACACTCGGAGAGATCAGGGACCGCCTCGGAGAGATCAGGGACCCACTCGGAAAGATCAGGGACCCACTCGGAGAGATCAGGGACCGACTCGGAGAGATCAGGGACCCACTCGGAAAGATCAGGCACCCACTCGGAGAGATCAGGGACCGACTCGGAGAGATCAGTGACCGTCCCGGAGAGATCAGGGACCCACTCGGAGAGATCAGTGACCGGCCCGGAGAGATCAGGGACACACTCGGAGAGATCAGGGACCAACTCGGAGAGATCAGGGACCCACTCGGAGAGTTCAGGGACCCACTCGGAGATATCAGGGACCCACTCGGAGAGATCATGGACCCACTCGGAGAGAGCAGGGACCGACTCGGAGAGATCAGGGACCCACTCGGAGAGATCAGGGACCCACTCGGAGAGATCAGGGACCCACTCGGATAGATCAGAGACCGACTCGGAGAGACCAGGGACCGACTCGGAGAGATCAGGGACCGACTCGGAGAGATCAGGGACCGAGTCGGAGAGATCAGGGAACGACTCCGAGAGATCAGGGACCGACTCGGAGAGATCAGGGACCGGCTCGGAGAGATCAGGGACCGACTCGGAGAGATCAGGGACCGAGTCGGAGAGATCAGGGACCTACTCGGAGAGATCAGGGAACGTCTCGGAGAGACCAGGGACCGACTCGGAGAGATCAGTGACCGACCCGGAGATATCAGGGACCGACTCGGAGAGATCAGGGACCGACTCGGAGAGATCAGGGACCGACTCGGAGAGATCAGAGACCCACTCGGAGAGATCAGGGACCGACTCGGAAAGATCAGGGACCAAGTCGGAGAGATCAGTGACCAACTCGGAGAGATCAGGGACCCACTCGGAGAGATCAGGGACCGACTCGGAGAGATCAGGGACTGACTCTGGGAGATCAGGGACCGACTCGGAGAGATCAGGGACCGACCCGGAGAGATCAGGGGCCCACTCGTAGAGATCAGGGACCGAGTCAGAGAGATCAGGGAACGAATTGGAGAGATCCGGGACAGAGTCGGAGAGATCAGGGACCGAGTCGGAGAAATCAGGGACCGAGTCGGAGAGATCAGGGACCGACTCGTAGAGATCAGGGACCGACCCGGAGAGATCAGGGACCGAGTCGGAGAGATCAGGGACCCACTCGGAGAGATCAGGGACCCACTCGGAGAGATCAGGGACCGATTCGGAGAGATCAGGGACCGAGTCGGAGAGATCAGGGACCAAGTCGGAGAGATCAGCGAACGACTCGGAGAGATCAGGGACCGAGTCAGAGAGATCAGGGAACCACTCAGAGAGATCAGGGACCCACTCGGAGAGATCAGGGACCGACTCGGAGAGATCAGGGAACGACTCGGAGAGATCAGGGACCGACTCGGAGAGATCAGGGACCGACCCGGAGAGATCAGGGACCCACTCGGAGAGATCAGGGACCGACTCGGAGAGATCAGGGACCCAGTCGGAGAGATCAGGGACCCACTCGGAGAGATCAGGGACCCACTCGGAGAGATCAGGGACCCACTCGGAGAGATCAGGGACCGAGTCGGAGAGATCAGGGACCCACTCGGAGAGATCAGGGACCGACTCGGAGAGATCAGGGACCCACTCGGAGAGATCAGGGACACACTCGGAGAGATCAGGGACCCACTCGGAGAGACCAGGGACCGACTCAGAGAGATCAGTGACCGGCCCGGAGAGATCAGGCACCCACTCGGAGAGATCAGTGACCGGCCCGGAGAGATCAGGGACCCACTCGGAGAGATCAGTGACCGGCCCGGAGAGATCAGGGACCCACTCGGAGAGATCAGGGACCGCCTCGGAGAGATCAGGGACCCACTCGGAAAGATCAGGGTCCCACTCGGAGAGATCAGGGACCGAGTCGGAGAGATCAGGGACCCACTCGGAGAGATCAGGGACCGACTCGGAGAGATCAGGGACCGACACGGAGAGATCAGGGACCCACTCGGAGAGATCAGGGACACACTCGGAGAGATCAGGGACTCACTCGGAGAGACCAGGGACCGACTCAGAGAGATCAGTGACCGGCCCGGAGAGATCAGGGACCCACTCGGAGAGATCAGTGACCGGCCCGGAGAGATCAGGGACCCACTCGGAGAGATCAGTGACCGGCCCGGAGAGATCAGGGACACACTCGGAGAGATCAGGGACCGCCTCGGAGAGATCAGGGACCCACTCGGAAAGATCAGGGACCCACTAGGAGAGATCAGGGACCGACTCGGAGAGATCAGTGACCGGCCCGGAGAGATCAGGGACACACTCGGAGAGATCAGTGACCAACTCGGAGAGACCAGGGACCCACTCAGAGAGATCAGGGACCGAGTCGGAGAGATCAGGGACCGACTCGGAGAGATCAGGGACCCACTCGGAGAGATCAAGGAACCACTCGGAGAGATCAGGGACCCACTCAGAGAGATCAGGGACCGAGTCGGAGAGATCAGGGACCGACTCGGAGAGATCAGGGACCCACTCGGAGAGATCAGTGACCGACTCAGAGATCAGTGACACACTCGGAGAGATCAGGGACCCACTCGGAGAGATCAGGGACCCACTCGGAGAGATCAGGGACCGAGTCGGAGAGATCAGGGACCCACTCGGAGAGATCAGGGACCCACTCGGAGAGATCAGTAACCGACCAGGAGAGATCAGTGACCGGCCCGGAGAGATCAGGGACCCACTCGGAGAGATCAGGGACCAACTCGGAGAGATCAGGAGCCAACTCTGAGAGATCAGGGACCGACTCAGAGAGATCAAGGACCCAGTCGGAGAGATCAGGGACCCACTCGGAGAGATCAGGGACCCACTCAGAGAGATCAGGGACCGACTCGGAGAGATCAGGGACCGACTCGGAGAGATCAGGGACCCACTCGGAGAGATCAGGGACCCACTCGGAGAGATCAGGGACCCACTCGGAGAGATCAGGGACCGACTCGGAGAGATCAGGGACCCACTCGGAGAGGTCAGGGACCCACTCGGAGAGATCAGGGACCGAGTCGGAGAGATCAGGGAACGACTCTTAGAGATCTGGGACCGACCCGGAGAGATCAGGGACCGATTCGGAGAGATCAGGGACCGACTCAGAGAGATCAGGGACCCACTTGGAGAGATCAGGGACCGTCTCGGAGAGATCAGGGACCGACTCAGAGAGATCAGGGACCCAGTCGGAGAGATCAGGGACCCACTCGGAGAGATCAGGGACCCACTCAGAGAGATCAGGGACCGACTCGGAGAGATCAGGGACCGACTCGGAGAGATCAGGGACCCACTCGGAGAGATCAGGGACCCACTCGGAGAGATCAGGGACCGACTCGGAGAGATCAGGGACCCACTCGGAGAGATCAGGGACCCACTCGGAGAGATCAGGGACCGAGTCGGAGATATCAGGGACCCACTCGGAGAGATCAGGGACCGACTCGGAGAGATCAGGGACCGACACGGAGAGATCAGGGACCCACTCGGAGAGATCAGCGACACACTCGGAGAGATCAGGGACCCACTCGGAGAGATCAGGGACCGACTCAGAGAGACCAGTGACCGACTCGGAGAGATCAGGGACCGAGTCGGAGAGATCAGGGACCGAGTCGGAGAGATCAGGGACCGAGTCGGAGAGATCAGGGACCGAGTCGGAGAGATCAGGGACCGAGTCGGAGAGATCAGGGACCGACCCGGAGAGATCAGGGACCCACTCGGAGAGATCAGGGACCGAGTCGGAGAGATCAGGGACCGAGTCGGAGAGATCAGGGACCGAGTCGGAGAGATCAGGGACCGAGTCGGAGAGATCAGGGACCGAGTCGGAGAGATCAGGGACCGACCCGGAGAGATCAGGGACCGACTCGGAGAGATCAGGGACCGACTCGGAGAGATCAGGAAACGACTCGGAGAGATCAGGGACCGAGTCGGAGAGAGCAGGGACCGACTCAGAGAGATCAGGGACCCACTCGGAGAGATCAGGGACCCACTCGGAGAGATCAGGGACCCACTCGGAGAGATCAGGGACCGACTCGGAGAGACCAGGGACCGACTCGGAGAGATCAGGGACCCACTCAGAGAGATCAGGGACCCACTCAGAGAGATCAGGGACCGACTTGGAGAGATCAGGGACCCACTCGGAGAGATCAGGGACCCACTCGGAGAGATCAGGGACCGAGTCGGAGAGATCAGGGACCCACTCGGAGAGATCAGGGACCCACTCGGAGAGAGCAGGGACCGACTCGGAGAGATCAGGGACCCACTCGGAGAGATCAGGGACCCACTCGGAGAGATCAGGGACCCACTCGGATAGATCAGAGACCGACTCGGAGAGACCAGGGACCGACTCGGAGAGATCAGTGACCGACCCGGAGAGCTCAGGGACCCACTCGGAGAGATCAGGGACCGACTCGGAGAGATCAGGGACTGACTCTGGGAGATCAGGGACCGACTCGGAGAGATCAGGGACCGACCCGGAGAGATCAGGGGCCCACTCGTAGAGATCAGGGACCGAGTCAGAGAGATCAGGGAACGAATTGGAGAGATCCGGGACAGAGTCGGAGAGATCAGGGACCGAGTCGGAGAAATCAGGGACCGAGTCGGAGAGATCAGGGACCGACTCGTAGAGATCAGGGACCGACCCGGAGAGGTCAGGGACCGAGTCGGAGAGATCAGGGACCCACTCGGAGAGATCAGGGACCCACTCGGAGAGATCAGGGACCGATTCGGAGAGATCAGGGACCGAGTCGGAGAGATCAGGGACCAAGTCGGAGAGATCAGCGAACGACTCGGAGAGATCAGGGACCGAGTCAGAGAGATCAGGGAACCACTCGGAGAGATCAGGGACCCACTCGGAGAGATCAGGGACCGACTCGGAGAGATCAGGGAACGACTCGGAGAGATCAGGGACCGACTCGGAGAGATCAGGGACCGACCCGGAGAGATCAGGGACCCACTCGGAGAGATCAGGGACCGACTCGGAGAGATCAGGGACCCAGTCGGAGAGATCAGGGACCCACTCGGAGAGATCAGGGACCCACTCGGAGAGATCAGGGACCCACTCGGAGAGATCAGGGACCGGGTCGGAGAGATCAGGGACCCACTCGGAGAGATCAGGGACCGACTCGGAGAGATCAGGGACCCACTCGGAGAGATCAGGGACACACTCGGAGAGATCAGGGACCCACTCGGAGAGACCAGGGACCGACTCAGAGAGATCAGTGACCGGCCCGGAGAGATCAGGCACCCACTCGGAGAGATCAGTGACCGGCCCGGAGAGATCAGGGACCCACTCGGAGAGATCAGTGACCGGCCCGGAGAGATCAGGGACCCACTCGGAGAGATCAGGGACCGCCTCGGAGAGATCAGGGACCCACTCGGAAAGATCAGGGTCCCACTCGGAGAGATCAGGGACCGAGTCGGAGAGATCAGGGACCCACTCGGAGAGATCAGGGACCGACTCGGAGAGATCAGGGACCGACACGGAGAGATCAGGGACCCACTCGGAGAGATCAGGGACACACTCGGAGAGATCAGGGACTCACTCGGAGAGACCAGGGACCGACTCAGAGAGATCAGTGACCGGCCCGGAGAGATCAGGGACCCACTCGGAGAGATCAGTGACCGGCCCGGAGAGATCAGGGACCCACTCGGAGAGATCAGTGACCGGCCCGGAGAGATCAGGGACACACTCGGAGAGATCAGGGACCGCCTCGGAGAGATCAGGGACCCACTCGGAAAGATCAGGGACCCACTCGGAGAGATCAGGGACCGACTCGGAGAGATCAGTGACCGGCCCGGAGAGATCAGGGACACACTCGGAGAGATCAGTGACCAACTCGGAGAGACCAGGGACCCACTCAGAGAGATCAGGGACCGAGTCGGAGAGATCAGGGACCGACTCGGAGAGATCAGGGACCCACTCGGAGAGATCAAGGAACCACTCGGAGAGATCAGGGACCCACTCAGAGAGATCAGGGACCGAGTCGGAGAGATCAGGGACCGACTCGGAGAGATCAGGGACCCACTCGGAGAGATCAGTGACCGACTCAGAGATCAGTGACACACTCGGAGAGATCAGGGACCCACTCGGAGAGATCAGGGACCCACTCAGAGAGATCAGGGACCGAGTCGGAGAGATCAGGGACCCACTCGGAGAGATCAGGGACCCACTCGGAGAGATCAGTAACCAACCAGGAGAGATCAGTGACCGGCCCGGAGAGATCAGGGACCGACTCGGAGAGATCAGGGACCCACTCGGAGAGATCAGGGACCAACTCGGAGAGATCAGGAGCCAACTCTGAGAGACCAGGGACCGACTCAGAGAGATCAGGGACCCAGTCGGAGAGATCAGGGACCCACTCGGAGAGATCAGGGACCCACTCAGAGAGATCAGGGACCGACTCGGAGAGATCAGGGACCGACTCGGAGAGATCAGGGACCCACTCGGAGAGATCAGGGACCCACTCGGAGAGATCAGGGACCCACTCGGAGAGATCAGGGACCGACTCGGAGAGATCAGGGACCCACTCGGAGAGGTCAGGGACCCACTCGGAGAGATCAGGGACCGAGTCGGAGAGATCAGGGAACGACTCTTAGAGATCTGGGACCGACCCGGAGAGATCAGGGACCGATTCGGAGAGATCAGGGACCGACTCAGAGAGATCAGGGACCCACTTGGAGAGATCAGGGACCGTCTCGGAGAGATCAGGGACCGACTCAGAGAGATCAGGGACCCAGTCGGAGAGATCAGGGACCCACTCGGAGAGATCAGGGACCCACTCAGAGAGATCAGGGACCGACTCGGAGAGATCAGGGACCGACTCGGAGAGATCAGGGACCCACTCGGAGAGATCAGGGACCCACTCGGAGAGATCAGGGACCGACTCGGAGAGATCAGGGACCCACTCGGAGAGATCAGGGACCCACTCGGAGAGATCAGGGACCGAGTCGGAGAGATCAGGGACCCACTCGGAGAGATCAGGGACCCACTCGGAGAGATCAGGGACCGACACGGAGAGATCAGGGACCCACTCGGAGAGATCAGGGACACACTCGGAGAGATCAGGGACCCACTCGGAGAGATCAGGGACCGACTCAGAGAGACCAGTGACCGACTCGGAGAGATCAGGGACCGACTCGGAGAGATCAGGGACCCACTCGGAGAGATCAGGGACCCACTCGGAGAGATCAGGGACCGACTCGGAGAGATCAGGGACCGACTCGGAGAGATCAGGGACCGACCCGGAGAGATCAGGGACCGAGTCGGAGACATCAGGGACCGACTCGGAGAGAGCAGGGAACGACTCGGAGAGATCATGGACTCACTCGGAGAGATCATGGACCCACTCGGAGAGATCAGTGACCGACTCGGAGAGATCAGGGACCGACTCGGAGAGATCAGGGACCCGCTCGGAGAGATCAGGGACCGACTCGGAGAGATCAGGGACCTAGTCGGAGAGGGCAGGGACCCACTCGGAGAGATCAGTGACCACTCGGAGAGATCAGGGACCCACTCGGAGAGGTCAGGGACCCACTCGGAGAGATCAGGGACCGAGTCGGAGAGATCAGGGACCGAGTCGGAGAGAACAGGGATCGAGTCGGAGAGATCAGGGACCCACCCGGAGAGATCAGGGACCCACTCGGAGAGATTGGGGACCGACTCGGAGAGATCAGGGACCGACTCGGAGAGAAAAGGGACCGAGTCGGAGATATCAGGGACCGAGTCGGAGAGATCAGGGACCGAGTCGGAGAGATCAGGGACCCACTCGGAGAGATCAGGGACCCACTCGGAGGGATCAGGGACCGACTCGGAGAGATCAGGGACCGAGTCGGAGAGATCAGGGACCAAGTCGGAGAGATCAGTGAACGACTCGGAGAGATCAGGGACCGAGTCAGAGAGATCAGGGAACCACTCGGAGAGATCAGGGAACGACTCGGAGAGATCAGGGAACGACTAGGAGAGATCAGGGACCGACTCGGAGAGATCAGGGACCCACTCAGAGAGATGAGGGAACGACTCGGAGAGATCAGGGACCGAGTCGGAGAGATCAGGGACCGACTCGGAGCGATCAGGGACCGACTCGGAGAGATCAGGGACCCACTCGGAGAGATCAGGGACCCACACGGATAGATCAGGGACCGACTCGGAGAGATCAGGGACCGACTCGGAGAGATCAGGGAACGACTCGGAGAGATCAGGGACCCACTCGGTGAGATCAGGGACCGAGTCGGAGAGATCAGGGACCGAGTCGGTGAGATCAGGGGCCGAGTCGGAGAGAGAAGGGACCGAGTCGGAGAGATCAGGGACCAACTCGTAGAGATCAGGGTCCGACTCGGAGAGATCAGGGACTGACCCGGAGAGATCTGGGACCACTCGGAGAGATCAGGGATCGGGTCGGAGAGATCAGGGATCGAGTCGGAGAGATCATGGACTCACTCGGAGAGATCATGGACCCACTCGGAGAGATCAGTGACCGACTCGGAGAGATCAGGGACCGACTCGGAGAGATCAGGGACCCGCTCGGAGAGATCAGGGACCGACTCGGAGAGATCAGGGACCTAGTCGGAGAGGGCAGGGACCCACTCGGAGAGATCAGTGACCACTCGGAGAGATCAGGGACCCACTCGGAGAGGTCAGGGACCCACTCGGAGAGATCAGGGACCGAGTCGGAGAGATCAGGGACCGAGTCGGAGAGAACAGGGATCGAGTCGGAGAGATCAGGGACCCACCCGGAGAGATCAGGGACCCACTCGGAGAGATTGGGGACCGACTCGGAGAGATCAGGGACCGACTCGGAGAGAAAAGGGACCGAGTCGGAGATATCAGGGACCGAGTCGGAGAGATCAGGGACCGAGTCGGAGAGATCAGGGACCCACTCGGAGAGATCAGGGACCCACTCGGAGGGATCAGGGACCGACTCGGAGAGATCAGGGACCGAGTCGGAGAGATCAGGGACCAAGTCGGAGAGATCAGTGAACGACTCGGAGAGATCAGGGACCGAGTCAGAGAGATCAGGGAACCACTCGGAGAGATCAGGGAACGACTCGGAGAGATCAGGGAACGACTAGGAGAGATCAGGGACCGACTCGGAGAGATCAGGGACCCACTCAGAGAGATGAGGGAACGACTCGGAGAGATCAGGGACCGAGTCGGAGAGATCAGGGACCGACTCGGAGTGATCAGGGACCGACTCGGAGAGATCAGGGACCCACTCGGAGAGATCAGGGACCCACACGGATAGATCAGGGACCGACTCGGAGAGATCAGGGACCGACTCGGAGAGATCAGGGAACGACTCGGAGAGATCAGGGACCCACTCGGTGAGATCAGGGACCGAGTCGGAGAGATCAGGGACCGAGTCGGTGAGATCAGGGGCCGAGTCGGAGAGAGAAGGGACCGAGTCGGAGAGATCAGGGACCGACTCGTAGAGATCAGGGTCCGACTCGGAGAGATCAGGGACTGACCCGGAGAGATCTGGGACCACTCGGAGAGATCAGGGATCGAGTCGGAGAGATCAGGGATCGAGTCGGAGAGATCAGGGACCCACTCGGAGAGATCAGGGGCCCACCCGTAGAGATCAGGGACCGAGTCAGAGAGATCAGGGAACGAATCGGAGAGATCCGGGACAGAGTCGGAGAGATCAGGGACCGAGTCGGAGAGATCAGGGACCGAGTCGGAGAGATCAGGGACCGAGTCGGAGAGATCAGGGACCGAGTCGGAGAGATCAGGGACTGACTCGTAGAGATCAGGGACCGACCCGGAGAGATCAGGGACCCACCCGGAGATATCAGGGACCGAGTCGGAGAGATCAGGGACCCACTCGGAGAGATCAGGGACCCACTCGGAGAGATCAGGGACCCACTCGGAGAGATCAGGGACCGACTCGGAGAGATCAGGGACCGAGTCGGAGAGATCAGGGACCGAGTCGGAGAGATCAGCGAACGACTCGGAGAGATCACGGACCGAGTCAGAGAGATCAGGGAACCACTCGGAGAGATCAGGGACCCACTGGGAGAGATCAGGGACCCACTCGGAGAGATGAGGGAACGACCCGGAGATATCAGGGAACGACTCGGAGAGATCAGGGACCGACCCGGAGAGATCAGGGACCCACTCGGAGAGATCAGGGACCCACTCGGAGAGATCAGGGATTGACTCGGAGAGATCAGGGACCGCCTCGGAGAGATCAGGGACCCACTCGGAGAGATCAGGGACCGATTCGGAGAGATCAGGGACCCACTCGGAGAGATGGAACCGTGTCGGAGAGATCAGGGACCCACTCGGAGAGATCAGGGACCGACTCGGAGAGATCAGGGAACGACTCGGAGAGATCAGGGACCGAGTCGGAGAGATCAGGGACCTACTCGGAGAGATCATAGACCGAGTCGGAGAGATCAGGGACCGACTCGGAGAGATCAGGGACTGACTCTGAGAGATCAGGGACCGACTCGGAGAGATCAGGGACCGACCCGGAGAGGTCAGGGACCCACTCGGAGAGATCAGGGACCCACTCGGAGAGATCAGGGACCGAGTCGGAGAGATCAGGGACCGCCTCGGAGAGATCAGGGACCCACTCGGAGAGATCAGGGACCCACTCGGAGAGATCAGGGACCCACTCGGAGAGATCAGGGACCCACTCGGAGAGATCAGGAACCGGGTCGGAGAGATCAGGGACCCACTCGGAGAGATCAGGGACCCACTCGGAGAGATCAGGGACCGACTCGGAGAGATCAGGGAACGACTCGGAGAAATCAGGGACCGAGTCGGAGAGATCAGGGACCTACTCGGAGAGATCAGGGAACGTCTCGGAGAGACCAGGGACCGACTCGGAGAGATCAGTGACCGACCCGGAGAGCTCAGGGACCGACTCAGAGATATCAGGGACCGACTCGGAGAGATCAGGGACCGACTCGGAGAGATCAGGGACCCACTCGGAGAGATCAGGGACCGACTCGGAGAGATCAGGGACCGACTCTGGGAGATCAGGGACCGACTCGGAGAGATCAGGGACCGACCCGGAGAGATAAGGGGCCCACTCGTAGAGATCAGGGACCGAGTCAGAGAGATCAGGGAACGAATCGGAGAGATCAGGGACCGAGTCGGAGAGATCAGGGACCGACTCGTAGAGATCAGGGACCGACCCGGAGAGATCAGGGACCCACCCGGAGATATCAGGGACCGAGTCGGAGAGATCAGGGACCCACTCGGAGAGATCAGGGACCCACTCGGAGAGATCAGGGACCGACTCGGAGAGATCAGGGACCGAGTCGGAGAGATCAGGGACCGACTCGGAGAGATCAGGGACCGACCCGGAGAGATCAGGGACCCACTCGGAGAGATCAGGGACCCACTCGGAGAGATCAGTGATTGACTCGGAGAGATAAGGGACCGCCTCGGAGAGATCAGGGACCCACTCGGAGAGATCAGGGACCGATTCGGAGAGATCAGGGACCCACTCGGAGAGATCAGGAACCGGGTCGGAGAGATCAGGGACACACTCGGAGAGATCAGGGACCGACTCGGAGAGATCAGGGAACGACTCGGAGAGATCAGGGACCGAGTCGGAGAGATCAGGGACCTACTCGGAGAGATCATAGACCGAGTCGGAGAGATCAGGGACCGACTCGGAGAGATCAGGGACTGACTCTGAGAGATCAGGGACCGACTCGGAGAGATCAGGGACCCACTCGGAGAGATCAGGGGCCGACTCGGAGAGATCAGGGACCGCCTCGGAGAGATCAGGGACCCACTCGGAGAGATCAGGGACCCACTCGGAGAGATCAGGGACCCACTCGGAGAGATCAGGAACCGGGTCGGAGAGATCAGGGACCCACTCGGAGAGATCAGGGACCGACTCGGAGAGATCAGGGAACGACTCGGAGAAATCAGGGACCGAGTCGGAGAGATCAGGGACCTACTCGGAGAGATCAGGGAACGTCTCGGAGAGACCAGGCACCGACTCGGAGAGATCAGTGACCGACCCGGAGAGATCAGGGACCGACTCAGAGATATCAGGGAACGACTCGGAGAGATCAGGGACCCACTCGGAGAGATCAGGGACCGACTCGGAAAGATCAGGGACCAAGTCGGAGAGATCAGTGACCAACTCGGAGAGATCAGGGACCCACTCGGAGAGATCAGGGACCGACTCGGAGAGATCAGGGACTGACTCTGGGAGATCAGGGACCGACTCGGAGAGATCAGGGACCGGCCCGGAGGGATCAGGGACCGACTCGGAGAGATCAGGGACCGACTCGGAGAGATCAGGGACCGACTCGGAGAGATCAGGGACCCACTCGGAGAGATCAGGGACTGACTCGGAGAGATCAGGGACCCACTCGGAGAGATCAGGAACCGGGTCGGAGAGATCAGGGACCCACTTGGAGAGATCAGGGACCGACTCGGAGAGATCAGGGACCGACTCGGAGAGATCAGGGACCGAGTCGGAGAGATCAGGGACCGAGTCGGAGAGATCAGGGACCGAGTCGGAGAGATCGGGGACCGAGTCGGAGAGATCAGGGGCCGAGTCGGAGAGAGAAGGGACCGAGTCGGAGAGATCAGGGACCGACTCGTAGAGATCAGGGACCGACTCGGAGAGATCAGGGACCGACTCGGAGAGATCAGGGACCCACTCGGTGAGATCGGGGACCGAGTCGGAGAGATCGGGGACCGAGTCGGAGAGATCGGGGACCGAGTCGGAGAGATCGGGGACCGAGTCGGAGAGATCAGGGGCCGAGTCGGAGAGAGAAGGGACCGAGTCGGAGAGAGAAGGGACCGAGCCGGAGAGATCAGGGACCGACTCGTCGAGATCAGGGACCGACTCGGAGAGATCAGGGACTGACCCGGAAAGATCAGGGACCACTCGGAGAGATCAGGGACCGAGTCGGAGAGATCAGGGATCGAGTCGTAGAGATCAGGGACCCACTCGGAGAGATTAGGGGCCCACTCGTAGAGATCAGGGACCGAGTCAGAGAGATCAGGGAACGAATCGGAAAGATCAGGGAACGAATCGGAGAGATCAGGGACAGAGTCGGAGAGATCAGGGACCGAGTCGGAGAGATCAGGGACCGAGTCGGAGAGATCAGGGACCGAGTCGGAGAGATCAGGGACCGAGTCGGGGAGATCAGGGACTGACTCGGAGAGATCAGGGACCGACCTGGAGAGATCAGGGACCCACCCGGAGAGATCAGGGACCCACTCGGAGAGATCGGGCCCCACTCGGAGAGATTGGGGACCGACTCGGAGAGATCAGGGACCGACTCGGAGAGATAAGGGACCGAGTCGGAGATATCAGGGACCTAGTCGGAGAGATCAGGGACCCACTCGGAGAGATCAGGGACCCACTCGGAGAGATCAGGTACCGACTCGGAGAGATCAGGGACCGAGTCGGAGAGATGAGGGAACGACTCGGAGAGATCAGCGAACGACTCGGAGAGATCAGGGACCGAGTCGGAGAGATCAGGGACCGACTCTGAGAGATCAGGGACTGACTCTGAGAGATCAGGGACAGACTCGGAGAGATCAGGTACCGACCCGGAGAGATCAGGGACCGACTCGGAGAGATCAGGGACCCACTCGGAGAGGTCTGGGACCCACTCGGAGAGATCAGGGATTAACTCGGAGAGATCAGGGACCCACTCGGAGAGATCAGGGACCGACTCGGAGAGATCAGGGACCCACTCGGAGAGATCAGGAACCGGGTCGGAGAGATCAGGGACTGACTCGGAGAGATCAGGGACCGACTCGGAGAGATCAGGGACCGAGTCGGAGAGATCTGGGACCTACTCGGAGAGATCAGGGACCCACTCGGAGAGATCAGGGACCCAATCGGAGAGATCAGGGACCCACTCGGAGAGGTCAGGGACCCAATCGGAGAGGTCAGGGACCTACTCGGAGAGATCAGGGACCCACTCGCAGAGATCAGGGACCCACTCGGAGAGATCAGGGACCCACTCGGAGAGATCAGGGACCCACTCGGAGAGATCAGGGACCCAATCGGAGAGATCAGGGACCCGCTCTGGTAGATCAGGGACCCGCTCTGGTAGATCAGGGACTCACTCGGAGAGATCAGGGACCGATTCGGAGAGATCAGGGACCGAGTCGGAGAGATCTGGGACCCACTCGGAGAGATCAGGGACACACTCGGAGAGATCAGGGACCCACTCGGAGAGATCAGGGACCCACTCGGAGAGATCAGTGACCGGCCCGGAGAGATCAGGGACCCACTCGGAGAGATCAGTGACCGGCCCGGAGAGATCAGGGACACACTCGGAGAGATCAGGGACCGCCTCGGAGAGATCAGGGACCCACTCGGAAAGATCAGGGACCCACTCGGAGAGATCAGGGACCGACTCGGAGAGATCAGGGACCCACTCGGAAAGATCAGGCACCCACTCGGAGAGATCAGGGACCGACTCGGAGAGATCAGTGACCGTCCCGGAGAGATCAGGGACCCACTCGGAGAGATCAGTGACCGGCCCGGAGAGATCAGGGACACACTCGGAGAGATCAGGGACCAACTCGGAGAGATCAGGGACCCACTCGGAGAGTTCAGGGACCCACTCGGAGATATCAGGGACCCACTCGGAGAGATCATGGACCCACTCGGAGAGATGAGGGAACGACTCGGAGAGATCAGGGACCCACTCGGAGAGATCAGGGACCGACTCGGAGGGATCAGGGACCGAGTCGGAGAGATCAGGGACCCACTCGGAGAGATCATGGACCCACTCGGAGAGATCAGGGACCCACTCGGAGAGATCAGGGGCCCACTCTGAGAGATCAGGGACCGAGTCGGAGAGATCAGGGACCGACCCTGAGAGATCAGGGAACGACTCGGAGAGATCAGGGACCGACCCGGAGAGATCAGGGACCGACTCGGAGAGATCAGGGAACGACTCGGAGAGATCAGGGACCGACTCGGAGAGATCAGGGACCCACTTGGAGAGATCAGGGACCGACTCGGAGAGATCAGGGACCCAGTCGGAGAGATCAGGGACCCACTCGGAGAGATCAGGGACCCACTCGGAGAGATCAGGGACACACTCGGAGAGATCAGGGACCCACTCGGAGAGATCAGGGACCCACTCGGAGAGATCAGGGACCGAGTCGGAGAGATCAGGGACCCACTCGGAGAGATCAGGGACCGACTCGGAGAGATCAGGGACCCACTCGGAGAGATCAGGGACACACTCGGAGAGATCAGGGACCCACTCGGAGAGATCAGGGACCGACTCAGAGAGATCAGTGACCGGCCCGGAGAGATCAGGGACCCACTCGGAGAGATCAGTGACCGGCCCGGAGAGATCAGGGACCCACTCGGAGAGATCAGGGACCGCCTCGGAGAGATCAGGGACCCACTCGGAAAGATCAGGGACCCACTCGGAGAGATCAGGGACCCACTCGGAAAGATCAGTGACCGACCCGGAGAGATCAGGGACCCACTCGGAGAGATCAGGGACCGACTTGGAGAGATCAGGGAGCCACTCGGAGAGAGCAGGGACCGCCTCGGAGAGATCAGGGACCCACTCGGAAAGATCAGGGACCCACTCGGAGAGATCAGGGACCGAGTCGGAGAGATCAGGGACCCACTCGGAGAGATCAGGGACCGACTCGGAGAGATCAGGGACCGACACGGAGAGATCAGGGACCCACTCGGAGAGATCAGGGACACACTCGGAGAGATCAGGGACACACTCGGAGAGATCAGGGACCCACTCGGAGAGACCAGGGACCGACTCAGAGAGATCAGGGACCGACCCTGAGAGATCAGAGACCGACTCGGAGAGATCTGGGACGCACTCGGAGAGATCAGTGACCGGCCCCGAGAAATCAGTGACCAGCCCGGAGAGATCAGGGACCAACTCGGAGATATCAGGGACACACTCGGAGAGATCAGTGACGGGCCCGGAGTGATCAGGGACCCACTCGGAGAGATCAGTGACCGGCCCGGAGAGATCAGGGACCCACTCGGAGAGATCAGTGACCGGCCCGGAGAGATCAGGGACCCACTCGGAGAGATCAGGGACCGACTCGGAGAGATCAGGGACCCACTCGGAAAGATCAGGGACCCACTCGGAGAGATCAGGGACCCACTCGGAGAGATCAGGGGCCCACTCAGAGAGATCAGGGACCGACTCGGAGAGATCAGGGACCGACTCGGAGAGACCAGGGACCGACTCGGAGAGATCAGTGACCGAGTCGGAGAGATCAGGGACCGACCCTGAGAGATCAGAGACCGACTCGGAGAGATCAGGGACCGACCCTGAGAGATCAGGGACCGACTCGGAGAGACCAGGGACCGACTCGGAGAGATCAGTGACCGACCCGGAGATATCAGGGACCGACCCGGAGAGATCAGGGACCGAGTCGGAGAGATCAGGGAACGACTCTTAGAGATCTGGGACCGACCCGGAGAGATCAGTGACCGACTCGGAGAGATCAGTGACCCACTTGGAGAGATCAGGGACCCACTCGGAGAGATCAGGGACCCACTCGGAGAGATCAGGGACCCACTCGGAGAGATCAGGGACCCACTCGGAGAGATCAGGGACCGACTCGGAGAGATCAGGGACCGACTCGGAGAGATCAGGGACCGACTCGGAGAGATCAGGGACCGACTCGGAGAGATCAGGGACCGACTCGGAGAGATCAGGGACCCACTCGGAGAGATCAGGGACCCACTCGGAGAGATCAGGGACCGAGTCGGAGAGATCATGGACCCACTCGGAGAGATCAGGGACCGACTCGGAGAGATCAGGGACCGACACGGAGAGATCAGGGACCCACTCGGAGAGATCAGGGACACACTCGGAGAGATCAGGGACCGACTCAGAGAGATCAGTGACCGGCCTGGAGAGATCAGGGACCCACTCGGAGAGATCAGGGACCCACTCGGAAAGATCAGGGACCCACTCGGAGAGATCAGGGACCGACTCGGAGAGATCAGAGACCCACTCGGAAAGATCAGGGACCCACTCGGAGAGATCAGGGACCGACTCGGAGAGATCAGGGACACACTCGGAGAGATCAGTGACCGGCCCGGAGAGATCAGGGACCCACTCGGAGAGATCAGTGACCGGCCCGGAGAGATCAGGGACACACTCGGAGAGATCAGGGACCGACTCGGAGAGATCAGGGACCCACTCGGAGAGATCAGTGACCGACTCAGAGATCAGTGACTGGACCGGAGAGATCAGGGACCCACTCGGAGAGATCAGGGACCGACTCGGAGAGATCAGGGACCCACTCGGAGAGATCAGTAAACGACCCGGAGAGATCAGTGACCGGCCCGGAGAGATGAGGGACCCACTCGGAGAGATCAGGGACCCACTCGGAGAGATCAGGGGCCCACTCTGAGAGATCAGTGACCGAGTCGGAGAGATCAGGGACCGACCCTGAGAGATCAGAGACCGACTCGGAGAGATCAGGGACCCACTCGGAGAGATCAGGGACCGAGTCGGAGAGATCAGGGAACGACTCTTAGAGATCTGGGACCGACCCGGAGAGATCAGGGACACACTCGGAGAGATCAGGGACCGACTCGGAGAGATCAGGGACCCACTCGGAGAGTTCAGGGACCCACCCGGAGATATCAGGGACCCACTCGGAGAGATCAGGGACCCACTCAGAGAGATCAGGGACCGAGTCGGAGAGATCAGGGACCAACTCGGAGAGATCAGGGACCGAGTCGGAGAGATCAGGGACCGAGTCGGAGAGATCAGGGACCGAGTCGGAGAGATCAGGGACCGAGTCGGAGAGATCAGGTACCGACCCGGAGAGATCAGGGACCCACTCGGAGAGATCAGGGACCGAGTCGGAGAGATCAGGGACCGAGTCGGAGAGATCAGGGACCGAGTCGGAGAGATCAGGGACCGAGTCGGAGA
This sequence comes from Scyliorhinus torazame, assembly GCF_047496885.1. Lineage (NCBI taxonomy): Eukaryota > Metazoa > Chordata > Chondrichthyes > Carcharhiniformes > Scyliorhinidae > Scyliorhinus > Scyliorhinus torazame. Next base: position 31,250 of record NW_027307975.1, read on the forward strand.
GATCAGGGACCAAGTCGGAGAGATCAGGGACCGACCCGGAGAGATCAGGGACCGACTCGGAGAGATCAGGGACCGACTCGGAGAGATCAGGGACCCACTTGGAGAGATCAGGGACCGACTCGGAGAGATCAGGGACCCAGTCGGAGAGATCAGGGACCGACTCGGAGAGATCAGGGACCCACTCGGAGAGATCAGGGACCCACTCGGAGAGATCAGGGACCGACTCGGAGAGATCAGGGACCCACTCGGAGAGATCAGGGACACACTCGGAGAGATCAGGGACCCACTCGGAGAGACCAGGGACCGACTCAGAGAGATCAGTGACCGGCCCGGAGAGATCAGGGACCCACTCTGAGAGATCAGTGACCGGCCCGGAGAGATCAGGGACCCACTCGGAGAGATCAGGGACCGCCTCGGAGAGATCAGGGACCCACTCGGAAAGATCAGGGACCCACTCGGAGAGATCAGGGACCCACTCGGAGAGATCAGTGACCGGCCCGGAGAGATCAGGGACCCACTCGGAGAGATCAGGGACCGACTCGGAGAGATCAGGGAGCCACTCGGAGAGAGCAGGGACCGCCTCGGAGAGATCAGGGACCCACTCGGAAAGATCAGGGACCCACTCGGAGAGATCAGGGACCGAGTCGGAGAGATCAGGGACCCACTCGGAGAGATCAGGGACCGACTCGGAGAGATCAGGGACCGACACGGAGAGATCAGGGACCGACACGGAGAGATCAGGGACCCACTCGGAGAGATCAGGGACACACTCGGAGAGATCAGGGACCCACTCGGAGAGACCAGGGACCGACTCAGAGAGATCAGGGACCGACCCTGAGAGATCAGAGACCGACTCGGAGAGATCTGGGACGCACTCGGAGAGATCAGTGACCGGCCCCGAGAAATCAGTGACCAGCCCGGAGAGATCAGGGACCAACTCGGAGAGATCAGGGACACACTCGGAGAGATCAGTGACGGGCCCGGAGTGATCAGGGACCCACTCGGAGAGATCAGTGACCGGCCCGGAGAGATCAGGGACCCACTCGGAGAGATCAGTGACCGGCCCGGAGAGATCAGGGACCCACTCGGAGAGATCAGGGACCGACTCGGAGAGATCAGGGACACACTCGGAAAGATCAGGGACCCACTCGGAGAGATCAGGGACCGACTCGGAGAGATCAGTGACACACTCGGAGAGATCAGGGACCCACTCAGAGAGATCAGGGACCCACTCGGAGAGATCAGGGACCGAGTCGGAGAGATCAGGGACCCACTCGGAGAGATCAGGGACCCACTTGGAGAGATCAGGGACCCACTCGGAGAGATCAGGGGCCCACTCAGAGAGATCAGGGACCGACTCGGAGAGATCAGGGACCGACTCGGAGAGACCAGGGACCGACTCGGAGAGATCAGTGACCGAGTCGGAGAGATCAGGGACCGACCCTGAGAGATCAGAGACCGACTCGGAGAGATCAGGGACCGACCCTGAGAGATCAGGGACCGACCCGGAGATATCAGGGACCGACCCGGAGAGATCAGGGACCGAGTCGGAGAGATCAGGGAACGACTCTTAGAGATCTGGGACCGACCCGGAGAGATCAGTGACCGACTCGGAGAGATCAGGGACCCACTTGGAGAGATCAGGGACCCACTCGGAGAGATCAGGGACCCACTCGGAAAGATCAGGGACCCACTCGGAGAGATCAGGGACCGACTCGGAGAGATCAGAGACCCACTCGGAAAGATCAGGGACCCACTCGGAGAGATCAGGGACCGACTCGGAGAGATCAGGGACACACTCGGAGAGATCAGTGACCGGCCCGGAGAGATCAGGGACCCACTCGGAGAGATCAGTGACCGGCCCGGAGAGATCAGGGACACACTCGGAGAGATCAGGGACCGACTCGGAGAGATCAGGGACCCACTCGGAGAGATCAGTGACCGACTCAGAGATCAGTGACTGGACCGGAGAGATCAGGGACCCACTCGGAGAGATCAGGGACCGACTCGGAGAGATCAGGGACCCACTCGGAGAGATCAGTAACCGACCCGGAGAGATCAGTGACCGGCCCGGAGAGATGAGGGACCCACTCGGAGAGATCAGGGACCCACTCGGAGAGATCAGGGGCCCACTCTGAGAGATCAGTGACCGAGTCGGAGAGATCAGGGACCGACCCTGAGAGATCAGAGACCGACTCGGAGAGATCAGGGACCCACTCGGAGAGATCAGGGACCGAGTCGGAGAGATCAGGGAACGACTCTTAGAGATCTGGGACCGACCCGGAGAGATCAGGGACACACTCGGAGAGATCAGGGACCGACTCGGAGAGATCAGGGACCCACTCGGAGAGTTCAGGGACCCACCCGGAGATATCAGGGACCCACTCGGAGAGATCAGGGACCCACTCAGAGAGATCAGGGACCGAGTCGGAGAGATCAGGGACCAACTCGGAGAGATCAGGGACCGAGTCGGAGAGATCAGGGACCGAGTCGGAGAGATCAGGGACCGAGTCGGAGAGATCAGGGACCGAGTCGGAGAGATCAGGGACCGACCCGGAGAGATCAGGGACCCACTCGGAGAGATCAGGGACCGAGTCGGAGAGATCAGGGACCGAGTCGGAGAGATCAGGGACCGAGTCGGAGAGATCAGGGACCGAGTCGGAGAGATCAGGGACCGAGTCGGAGAGATCAGGGACCGACCCGGAGAGATCAGGGACCGACTCGGAGAGATCAGGGACCGACTCGGAGAGATCAGGAAACGACTCGGAGAGATCAGGGACCGAGTCGGAGAGATCAGGGACCCACTCGGAGAGAGCAGGGACCGACTCAGAGAGATCAGGGACCCACTCGGAGAGATCAGGGACCCACTCGGAGAGATCAGGGACCCACTCGGAGAGATCAGGGACCGACTCGGAGAGACCAGGGACCGACTCGGAGAGATCAGGGACCCACTCGGAGAGATCAGGGACCCACTCGGAGAGATCAGGGACCGAGTCGGAGAGATCAGGGACCCACTCGGAGAGATCAGGGACCCACTCGGAGAGAGCAGGGACCGACTCGGAGAGATCAGGGACCCACTCGGAGAGATCAGGGACCCACTCGGAGAGATCAGGGACCCACTCGGATAGATCAGAGACCGACTCGGAGAGACCAGGGACCGACTCGGAGAGATCAGGGACCGACTCGGAGAGATCAGGGACCGAGTCGGAGAGATCAGGAAACGACTCCGAGAGATCAGGGACCGACTCGGAGAGATCAGGGACCGGCTCGGAGAGATCAGTGACCGACTCGGAGAGATCATGGACCGAGTCGGAGAGATCAGGGACCGACTCGGAGAGAGCAGGGAACAACTCGGAGAGATCATGGACTCACTCGGAGAGATCAGGGACCAACTCGGAGAGATCAGGGACCGAGTCGGAGAGATCAGGGAACGACTCGGAGAGATCAGTAACCGACCCGGAGAGATCAGTGACCGGCCCGGAGAGATTAGGGACCCACTCGGAGAGATCAGGGACCCACTCGGAGAGATCAGTGACCGAGTCGGAGAGATCAGGGACCGACCCTGAGAGATCAGAGACCGACTCGGAGAGATCAGGGACCCACTCGGAGAGGTCAGGGACCCACTCGGAGAGATCAGGGGCCCACTCTGAGAGATCAGTGACCGAGTCGGAGAGATCAGGGACCGACCCTGAGAGATCAGAGACCGACTCGGAGAGATCAGGGACCCACTCGGAGAGGTCAGGGACCCACTCGGAAAGATCAGGGACCGAGTCGGAGAGATCAGGGAACGACTCTTAGAGATCTGGGACCGACCCGGAGAGATCAGGGACACACTCGGAGAGATCAGGGACCGACTCGGAGAGATCAGGGACCCACTCGGAGAGTTCAGGGACCCACTCGGAGATATCAGGGACCCACTCGGAGAGATCAGGGACCCACTCGGAGAGATGAGGGAACGACTCGGAGAGATCAAGGAACCACTCGGAGAGATCAGGGACCCACTCAGAGAGATCAGGGACCGAGTCGGAGAGATCAGGGACCAACTCGGAGAGATCAGGGACCGAGTCGGAGAGATCAGGGACCGAGTCGGAGAGATCAAGGACCGAGTCGGAGAGATCAGGGACCGACACGGAGAGATCAGGGACCCACTCGGAGAGATCAGGGACACACTCGGAGAGAGCAGGGACCGACTCAGAGAGATCAGGGACCCACTCGGAGAGATCAGGGACCCACTCGGAGAGATCAGGGACCCACTCGGAGAGATCAGGGACCGACTCGGAGAGACCAGGGACCGACTCGGAGAGATCAGGGACCCACTCGGAGAGATCAGGGACCCACTCGGAGAGATCAGGGACCGAGTCGGAGAGATCAGGGACCCACTCGGAGAGATCAGGGACCCACTCGGAGAGAGCAGGGACCGACTCGGAGAGATCAGGGACCCACTCGGAGAGATCAGGGACCCACTCGGAGAGATCAGGGACCCACTCGGATAGATCAGAGACCGACTCGGAGAGACCAGGGACCGACTCGGAGAGATCAGGGACCGACTCGGAGAGATCAGGGACCGAGTCGGAGAGATCAGGAAACGACTCCGAGAGATCAGGGACCGACTCGGAGAGATCAGGGACCGGCTCGGAGAGATCAGTGACCGACTCGGAGAGATCATGGACCGAGTCGGAGAGATCAGGGACCGACTCGGAGAGAGCAGGGAACAACTCGGAGAGATCATGGACTCACTCGGAGAGATCAGGGACCAACTCGGAGAGATCAGGGACCGAGTCGGAGAGATCAGGGAACGACTCGGAGAGATCAGTAACCGACCCGGAGAGATCAGTGACCGGCCCGGAGAGATTAGGGACCCACTCGGAGAGATCAGGGACCCACTCGGAGAGATCAGTGACCGAGTCGGAGAGATCAGGGACCGACCCTGAGAGATCAGAGACCGACTCGGAGAGATCAGGGACCCACTCGGAGAGGTCAGGGACCCACTCGGAGAGATCAGGGGCCCACTCTGAGAGATCAGTGACCGAGTCGGAGAGATCAGGGACCGACCCTGAGAGATCAGAGACCGACTCGGAGAGATCAGGGACCCACTCGGAGAGGTCAGGGACCCACTCGGAAAGATCAGGGACCGAGTCGGAGAGATCAGGGAACGACTCTTAGAGATCTGGGACCGACCCGGAGAGATCAGGGACACACTCGGAGAGATCAGGGACCGACTCGGAGAGATCAGGGACCCACTCGGAGAGTTCAGGGACCCACTCGGAGATATCAGGGACCCACTCGGAGAGATCAGGGACCCACTCGGAGAGATGAGGGAACGACTCGGAGAGATCAAGGAACCACTCGGAGAGATCAGGGACCCACTCAGAGAGATCAGGGACCGAGTCGGAGAGATCAGGGACCAACTCGGAGAGATCAGGGACCGAGTCGGAGAGATCAGGGACCGAGTCGGAGAGATCAAGGACCGAGTCGGAGAGATCAGGGACCGACACGGAGAGATCAGGGACCCACTCGGAGAGATCAGGGACACACTCGGAGAGATCAGGGACCGACTCAGAGAGATCAGTGACCGGCCCGGAGAGATCAGGGACCCACTCGGAGAGATCAGAGACCCACTCGGAGAGATCAGAGACCCACTCGGAAAGATCAGGGACCCACTCGGAGAGATCAGGGACCGACTCGGAGAGATCAGTGACCGGCCCGGAGAGATCAGGGACCCACTCGGAGAGATCAGTGACCGTCCCGGAGAGATCAGGGACACACTCGGAGAGATCAGGGACCGACTCGGAGAGATCAGGGACCCACTCGGAGAGATCAGTGACCGACTCAGAGATCAGTGACTGGACCGGAGAGATCAGGGACCCACTCGGAGAGATCAGGGACCGACTCGGAGAGATCAGGGACCCACTCGGAGAGATCAGTAACCGACCCGGAGAGATCAGTGACCGGCCCGGAGAGATGAGGGACCCACTCGGAGAGATCAGGGACCCACTCGGAGAGATCAGGGAACGACTCTTAGAGATCTGGGACCGACCCGGAGAGATCAGGGACACACTCGGAGAGATCAGGGACCGACTCGGAGAGATCAGGGACCCACTCGGAGAGTTCAGGGACCCACTCGGAGATATCAGGGACCCACTCGGAGAGATCAGGGACCCACTCGGAGAGATCAGGGACCGAGTCGGAGAGATCAGGGACCAACTCGGAGAGATCAGGGACCGAGTCGGAGAGATCAGGGACCGAGTCGGAGAGATCAGGGACCGAGTCGGAGAGATCAGGGACCAAGTCGGAGAGATCAGGGACCGAGTCGGAGAGATCAGGGACCGACCCGGAGAGATCAGGGACCCACTCGGAGAGATCAGGGACCGAGTCGGAGAGATCAGGGACCGAGTCGGAGAGATCAGGGACCGAGTCGGAGAGATCAGGGACCGAGTCGGAGAGATCAGGGACCTACTCGGAGAGATCAGGGACCGACTCGGAGAGATCAGGGACCGACTCGGAGAGATCAGGGACCGACTCGGAGAGATCAGGGACCGAGTCGGAGAGATCAGGGACCCACTCGGAGAGAGCAGGGACCGACTCAGAGAGATCAGGGACCCACTCGGAGAGATCAGGGACCCACTCGGAGAGATCAGGGACCGAGTCGGAGAGATCAGGGACCCACTCGGAGAGATCAGGGACCACTCGGAGAGAGCAGGGACCGACTCGGAGAGATCAGGGACCCACTCGGAGAGATCAGGTACCCACTCGGAGAGATCAGGGACCCACTCGGATAGATCAGAGACCGACTCGGAGAGACCAGGGACCGACTCGGAGAGATCAGGGACCGACTCGGAGAGATCAGGGAACGACTCCGAGAAATCAGGGACCGACTCGGAGAGATCAGGGACCGGCTCGGAGAGATCAGGGACCGACTCGGAGAGATCATGGACCGAGTCGGAGAGATCATGGACCGAGTCGGAGAGAGCAGGGAACAACTCGGAGAGATCATGGACTCACTCGGAGAGACCAGGGACCGACTCGGAGAGATCAGGGACCGACTCGGAGAGATCAGGGAACGACTCCGAGAGATCAGGGACCGACTCGGAGAGATCAGGGACCGGCTCGGAGAGATCAGGGACCGACTCGGAGAGATCATGGACCGAGTCGGAGAGATCATGGACCGAGTCGGAGAGAGCAGGGAACAACTCGGAGAGATCATGGACTCACTCGGAGAGATCAGGGACCGAGTCGGAGAGATCAGGGACCGAGTCGGAGAGATCAGCGAACGACTCGGAGAGATCAGGGACCGACCTGGAGAGATCAGGGACCGACTCGGAGAGATCAGTGACCGAGTCGGAGAGATCAGGGACCCACTCGGAGAGATCAGGGACCGGGTCGGAGAGATCAGGGATCGAGTCGGAGAGATCAGGGACCCACTCGGAGAGATGAGGGGCCCACTCGTAGAGATCAGGGACCGAGTCCGAGAGATCAGGGAACGAATCGGAGAGATCAGGGACCGAGTCGGAGAGATCAGGGACCGAGTCGGATAGATCAGGGACCGACTCGGAGAGATCAGGGACTGACTCAGAGAGATCAGGGACCGACTCGGAGAGATCAGGGACCGACTCGGAGAGATCAGGGACCGACCCGGAGAGATCAGGGACCGACTCGGAGAGATCAGGGACCCACTCGGAAAGATCAGGGACCCACTCGGAGAGATCAGGGATTGACTCGGAGAGATCAGGGATTGACTCTGAGAGATCAGAGACCGCCTCGGAGAGATCAGGGACCCACTCGGAGAGATCAGGGACCGACTCGGAGAGATCAGGGACCCGGGTCGGAGAGATCTGGGACCGACTCGGAAAGATCAGGGACCAAGTCGGAGAGATTAGGGACCAACTCGGAGAGATCAGGGACCCACTCGGAGAGATCAGGGACCGACTCGGAGAGATCAGGGACCGACTCGGAGAGATCAGGGACTGACTCTGAGAGATCAGGGACCGACTCGGAGAGATCAGGGACCGACCCGGAGAGATCAGGGACCGACTCGGAGAGATCAGGGACCGACTCGGAGAGATCAGGGACCCAGTCGAGAGATCAGGGACCAACTCGGCGAGATCAGGGACCGACTCGGAGAGATCAGGGACCGACTCGGAGAGATCAGGGAACCACTCGGAGAGATCAGGGACCCACTCGGAGAGATCAGGGACCCACTCGGAGAGATCAGGGACCGACCCGGAGAGATCAGGGACCGAGTCGGAGAGATCAGGGACCGAATCGGAGAGATCAGGGACCGACTCGGAGAGATCAGGGACCGACTCGGAGAGATCAGGGACCGACCCGGAGAGATCAGGGACCCACTCGGAGAGATCAGGGACCGACTCGGAGAGATCAGGGACCGACTCGGAGAGATCAGGGACCGACTCGGAGAGATCAGGGACCGACTCGGAGAGATCAGGGACCCACTCGAGAGATCAGGGACCGACTCGGAGAGATCAGGGACCGACTCGGAGAGATCAGGGACCGACTCGGAGAGATCAGGGACCCACTCGGAGAGATCAGGAACCGGGTCGGAGAGATCAGGGACCCACTCGGAGAGATCAGGGACCCACTCGGAGAGATCAGGAACCGGGTCGGAGAGATCAGGGACCCACTCGGAGAGATCAGGGACCGACTCGAAGAGATCAGGGACCGACTCGGAGAGATCAGGGAACGACTCGGAGAGATCAGGGACCCACTCGGTGAGATCAGGGACCGACTCGGAGAGATCAGGGACCGAGTCGGAGAGATCAGGGACCGAGTCGGAGAGAGAAGAGACCGAGTCGGAGCGATCAGGGACCGACTCGTAGAGATCAGGGACCGACTCGGAGAGATCAGGGACTGATCCGGAGAGATCAGGGACCACTCGGAGAGATCAGGGACCGAGTCGGAGAGATCAGGGATCGAGTCGGAGAGATCAGGGACCCACTCGGAGAGATCAGGGGCCCACTCGTAGAGATCAGGGACCGAGTCAGAGAGATCAGGGAACGAATCGGAGAGATCAGGGACAGAGTCGGAGAGATCAGGGACTCACTCGGAGAGATCAGGGAACGACCCGGATAGATCAGGGACCGACCCGGAGAGATCAGGGACCGACCCGGAGAGATCAGGGACCCACTCGGAGAGATCAGGGACCCAATCGGAGAGGTCAGGGACCCACTCGGAGAGGTCAGGGACCCACTCGGAGAGGTCAGGGACCCACTCGCAGAGGTCAGGGACCCACTCTGGCAGATCAGGGACCCCCTCGGAGAGATCAGGGACCGACTCGGAGAGATCAGGGACCCACTCGGAGAGATCAGGGACCGACCCGGAGAGATCAGGGACCGACTCGGAGAGATCAGGGACCGACCCGGAGAGATCAGGGACCACTCGAAGAGATCAGGGACCGAGTCGGAGAGATCAGGGATATAGACGGAGAGATCAGGGAACCACTCGGAGAGATCAGGGAACGACTCGGAGAGATCAGGGAACGACTCGGAGAGATCAGGGACCGACTCGGAGAGATCAGGGACCGACTCGGAGAGATCAGGGACCGACCCGGAGAGATCAGGGACCACTCGAAGAGATCAGGGACAGAGTCGGAGAGATCAGGGATATAGACGGAGAGATCAGGGAACCACTCGGAGAGATCAGGGAACGACTCGGAGAGATCAGGGAACGACTCGGAGAGATCAGGGACCGAGTCGGAGAGATCAGGGACCGACTCGGAGAGAGAAGGGACCGAGTCGGAGAGATCAAGGACCGACTCGAAGAGATCAGGGACCGACCCGGAGAGATCAGGGACCACTCGGAGAGATCAGGGACCGACACGGAGAGATCAGGGACCGACTCGGAGAGATCAGGGACCCACTCGGAGAGATCAGGGACCGACTCGGAGAGATCAGGGACCGACCCGGAGAGTTCAGGGACCGACTCGGAGAGATCAGGGACCGACCCGGAGAGATCAGGGACCACTCGTAGAGATCAGGGACCCACTCGGAGAGATCAGGGACCCACTCGGAGAGATCAGGGACCGAGTCGGAGAGATCAGGGAACGACTCGGAGAGATCAGGGACCGACCCGGAGAGATCAGGGACCCACCCGGAGAGATCAGGGACCCACTCGGAGAGATCAGGGTCCCACTCGGAGAGATCAGGGACCGACTCGGAGAGATCAGGGACCGACTCGGAGAGATCAGGGAACGACTCGGAGAGATCAGGGACCCACTCGGTGAGATCAGGGACCGAGTCGGAGAGATCAGGGACCAACTCGGAGAGATCAGGGACCGAGTCGGAGAGATCAGGGACCGAGTCGGAGAGATCAGGGACCGACCCGGAGAGATCAGGGACCGAGTCGGAGAGATCAGGGACCGAGTCGGAGAGATCAGGGACCGAGTCGGAGAGAGAAGAGACCGAGTCGGAGAGATCAGGGACCGAATCGTAGAGATCAGGGACCGACTCGGAGAGATCAGGGACCCACTCGGAGAGGTCAGGGACCCACTCGGAGAGATCAGGGGCCCACTCTGAGAGATCAGTGACCGAGTCGGAGAGATCAGGGACCGACCCTGAGAGATCAGAGACCGACTCGGAGAGATCAGGGACCCACTCGGAGAGGTCAGGGACCCACTCGGAAAGATCAGGGACCGAGTCGGAGAGATCAGGGAACGACTCTTAGAGATCTGGGACCGACCCGGAGAGATCAGGGACACACTCGGAGAGATCAGGGACCGACTCGGAGAGATCAGGGACCCACTCGGAGAGTTCAGGGACCCACTCGGAGATATCAGGGACCCACTCGGAGAGATCAGGGACCCACTCGGAGAGATGAGGGAACGACTCGGAGAGATCAAGGAACCACTCGGAGAGATCAGGGACCCACTCAGAGAGATCAGGGACCGAGTCGGAGAGATCAGGGACCAACTCGGAGAGATCAGGGACCGAGTCGGAGAGATCAGGGACCGAGTCGGAGAGATCAAGGACCGAGTCGGAGAGATCAGGGACCGACACGGAGAGATCAGGGACCCACTCGGAGAGATCAGGGACACACTCGGAGAGATCAGGGACCGACTCAGAGAGATCAGTGACCGGCCCGGAGAGATCAGGGACCCACTCGGAGAGATCAGAGACCCACTCGGAGAGATCAGAGACCCACTCGGAAAGATCAGGGACCCACTCGGAGAGATCAGGGACGGACTCGGAGAGATCAGGGACACACTCGGAGAGATCAGTGACCGGCCCGGAGAGATCAGGGACCCACTCGGAGAGATCAGTGACCGTCCCGGAGAGATCAGGGACACACTCGGAGAGATCAGGGACCGACTCGGAGAGATCAGGGACCCACTCGGAGAGATCAGTGACCGACTCAGAGATCAGTGACTGGACCGGAGAGATCAGGGACCCACTCGGAGAGATCAGGGACCGACTCGGAGAGATCAGGGACCCACTCGGAGAGATCAGTAACCGACCCGGAGAGATCAGTGACCGGCCCGGAGAGATGAGGGACCCACTCGGAGAGATCAGGGACCCACTCGGAGAGATCAGGGAACGACTCTTAGAGATCTGGGACCGACCCGGAGAGATCAGGGACACACTCGGAGAGATCAGGGACCGACTCGGAGAGATCAGGGACCCACTCGGAGAGTTCAGGGACCCACTCGGAGATATCAGGGACCCACTCGGAGAGATCAGGGACCCACTCGGAGAGATCAGGGACCGAGTCGGAGAGATCAGGGACCAACTCGGAGAGATCAGGGACCGAGTCGGAGAGATCAGGGACCGAGTCGGAGAGATCAGGGACCGAGTCGGAGAGATCAGGGACCAAGTCGGAGAGATCAGGGACCGAGTCGGAGAGATCAGGGACCGACCCGGAGAGATCAGGGACCCACTCGGAGAGATCAGGGACCGAGTCGGAGAGATCAGGGACCGAGTCGGAGAGATCAGGGACCGAGTCGGAGAGATCAGGGACCGAGTCGGAGAGATCAGGGACCTACTCGGAGAGATCAGGGACCGACTCGGAGAGATCAGGGACCGACTCGGAGAGATCAGGGACCGACTCGGAGAGATCAGGGACCGAGTCGGAGAGATCAGGGACCCACTCGGAGAGAGCAGGGACCGACTCAGAGAGATCAGGGACCCACTCGGAGAGATCAGGGACCCACTCGGAGAGATCAGGGACCGAGTCGGAGAGATCAGGGACCCACTCGGAGAGATCAGGGACCACTCGGAGAGAGCAGGGACCGACTCGGAGAGATCAGGGACCCACTCGGAGAGATCAGGTACCCACTCGGAGAGATCAGGGACCCACTCGGATAGATCAGAGACCGACTCGGAGAGACCAGGGACCGACTCGGAGAGATCAGGGACCGACTCGGAGAGATCAGGGAACGACTCCGAGAAATCAGGGACCGACTCGGAGAGATCAGGGACCGGCTCGGAGAGATCAGGGACCGACTCGGAGAGATCATGGACCGAGTCGGAGAGATCATGGACCGAGTCGGAGAGAGCAGGGAACAACTCGGAGAGATCATGGACTCACTCGGAGAGACCAGGGACCGACTCGGAGAGATCAGGGACCGACTCGGAGAGATCAGGGAACGACTCCGAGAGATCAGGGACCGACTCGGAGAGATCAGGGACCGGCTCGGAGAGATCAGGGACCGACTCGGAGAGATCATGGACCGAGTCGGAGAGATCATGGACCGAGTCGGAGAGAGCAGGGAACAACTCGGAGAGATCATGGACTCACTCGGAGAGATCAGGGACCGAGTCGGAGAGATCAGGGACCGAGTCGGAGAGATCAGCGAACGACTCGGAGAGATCAGGGACCGACCTGGAGAGATCAGGGACCGACTCGGAGAGATCAGTGACCGAGTCGGAGAGATCAGGGACCCACTCGGAGAGATCAGGGACCGGGTCGGAGAGATCAGGGATCGAGTCGGAGAGATCAGGGACCCACTCGGAGAGATGAGGGGCCCACTCGTAGAGATCAGGGACCGAGTCCGAGAGATCAGGGAACGAATCGGAGAGATCAGGGACCGAGTCGGAGAGATCAGGGACCGAGTCGGATAGATCAGGGACCGACTCGGAGAGATCAGGGACTGACTCAGAGAGATCAGGGACCGACTCGGAGAGATCAGGGACCGACTCGGAGAGATCAGGGACCGACCCGGAGAGATCAGGGACCGACTCGGAGAGATCAGGGACCCACTCGGAAAGATCAGGGACCCACTCGGAGAGATCAGGGATTGACTCGGAGAGATCAGGGATTGACTCTGAGAGATCAGAGACCGCCTCGGAGAGATCAGGGACCCACTCGGAGAGATCAGGGACCGACTCGGAGAGATCAGGGACCCGGGTCGGAGAGATCTGGGACCGACTCGGAAAGATCAGGGACCAAGTCGGAGAGATTAGGGACCAACTCGGAGAGATCAGGGACCCACTCGGAGAGATCAGGGACCGACTCGGAGAGATCAGGGACCGACTCGGAGAGATCAGGGACTGACTCTGAGAGATCAGGGACCGACTCGGAGAGATCAGGGACCGACCCGGAGAGATCAGGGACCGACTCGGAGAGATCAGGGACCGACTCGGAGAGATCAGGGACCCAGTCGAGAGATCAGGGACCAACTCGGCGAGATCAGGGACCGACTCGGAGAGATCAGGGACCGACTCGGAGAGATCAGGGAACCACTCGGAGAGATCAGGGACCCACTCGGAGAGATCAGGGACCCACTCGGAGAGATCAGGGACCGACCCGGAGAGATCAGGGACCGAGTCGGAGAGATCAGGGACCGAATCGGAGAGATCAGGGACCGACTCGGAGAGATCAGGGACCGACTCGGAGAGATCAGGGACCGACCCGGAGAGATCAGGGACCCACTCGGAGAGATCAGGGACCGACTCGGAGAGATCAGGGACCGACTCGGAGAGATCAGGGACCGACTCGGAGAGATCAGGGACCGACTCGGAGAGATCAGGGACCCACTCGAGAGATCAGGGACCGACTCGGAGAGATCAGGGACCGACTCGGAGAGATCAGGGACCGACTCGGAGAGATCAGGGACCCACTCGGAGAGATCAGGAACCGGGTCGGAGAGATCAGGGACCCACTCGGAGAGATCAGGGACCCACTCGGAGAGATCAGGAACCGGGTCGGAGAGATCAGGGACCCACTCGGAGAGATCAGGGACCGACTCGAAGAGATCAGGGACCGACTCGGAGAGATCAGGGAACGACTCGGAGAGATCAGGGACCCACTCGGTGAGATCAGGGACCGACTCGGAGAGATCAGGGACCGAGTCGGAGAGATCAGGGACCGAGTCGGAGAGAGAAGAGACCGAGTCGGAGCGATCAGGGACCGACTCGTAGAGATCAGGGACCGACTCGGAGAGATCAGGGACTGATCCGGAGAGATCAGGGACCACTCGGAGAGATCAGGGACCGAGTCGGAGAGATCAGGGATCGAGTCGGAGAGATCAGGGACCCACTCGGAGAGATCAGGGGCCCACTCGTAGAGATCAGGGACCGAGTCAGAGAGATCAGGGAACGAATCGGAGAGATCAGGGACAGAGTCGGAGAGATCAGGGACTCACTCGGAGAGATCAGGGCACGACCCGGATAGATCAGGGACCGACCCGGAGAGATCAGGGACCGACCCGGAGAGATCAGGGACCCACTCGGAGAGATCAGGGACCCAATCGGAGAGGTCAGGGACCCACTCGGAGAGGTCAGGGACCCACTCGGAGAGGTCAGGGACCCACTCGCAGAGGTCAGGGACCCACTCTGGCAGATCAGGGACCCCCTCGGAGAGATCAGGGACCGACTCGGAGAGATCAGGGACCCACTCGGAGAGATCAGGGACCGACCCGGAGAGATCAGGGACCGACTCGGAGAGATCAGGGACCGACCCGGAGAGATCAGGGACCACTCGAAGAGATCAGGGACCGAGTCGGAGAGATCAGGGATATAGACGGAGAGATCAGGGAACCACTCGGAGAGATCAGGGAACGACTCGGAGAGATCAGGGAACGACTCGGAGAGATCAGGGACCGACTCGGAGAGATCAGGGACCGACTCGGAGAGATCAGGGACCGACCCGGAGAGATCAGGGACCACTCGAAGAGATCAGGGACAGAGTCGGAGAGATCAGGGATATAGACGGAGAGATCAGGGAACCACTCGGAGAGATCAGGGAACGACTCGGAGAGATCAGGGAACGACTCGGAGAGATCAGGGACCGAGTCGGAGAGATCAGGGACCGACTCGGAGAGAGAAGGGACCGAGTCGGAGAGATCAAGGACCGACTCGAAGAGATCAGGGACCGACCCGGAGAGATCAGGGACCACTCGGAGAGATCAGGGACCGACACGGAGAGATCAGGGACCGACTCGGAGAGATCAGGGACCCACTCGGAGAGATCAGGGACCGACTCGGAGAGATCAGGGACCGACCCGGAGAGTTCAGGGACCGACTCGGAGAGATCAGGGACCGACCCGGAGAGATCAGGGACCACTCGTAGAGATCAGGGACCCACTCGGAGAGATCAGGGACCCACTCGGAGAGATCAGGGACCGAGTCGGAGAGATCAGGGAACGACTCGGAGAGATCAGGGACCGACCCGGAGAGATCAGGGACCCACCCGGAGAGATCAGGGACCCACTCGGAGAGATCAGGGTCCCACTCGGAGAGATCAGGGACCGACTCGGAGAGATCAGGGACCGACTCGGAGAGATCAGGGAACGACTCGGAGAGATCAGGGACCCACTCGGTGAGATCAGGGACCGAGTCGGAGAGATCAGGGACCAACTCGGAGAGATCAGGGACCGAGTCGGAGAGATCAGGGACCGAGTCGGAGAGATCAGGGACCGACCCGGAGAGATCAGGGACCGAGTCGGAGAGATCAGGGACCGAGTCGGAGAGATCAGGGACCGAGTCGGAGAGAGAAGAGACCGAGTCGGAGAGATCAGGGACCGAATCGTAGAGATCAGGGACCGACTCGGAGAGATCAGGGACTGACCCGGAGAGATCAGGGACCACTCGGAGAGATCAGGGACCGAGTCGGAGAGATCAGGGATCGAGTCAGAGAGATCAGGGACCCACTCGGAGAGATCAGGGGCCCACTCGTAGAGATCAGGGACCGAGTCAGAGAGATCAGGGAACAAATCGGAGAGATCAGGGACAGAGTCGGAGAGATCAGGGACCCACTCGGAGAGATCAGCGAACGACCCGGATAGATCAGGGACCGACCCGGAGAGATCAGGGACCGACCCGGAGAGATCAGGGACCGACCCGGAGAGATCAGGGACCCACTCGGACAGATCAGGGACCCAATCGGAGAGATCAGGGACCCAATCGGAGAGATCAGGGACCCACTCGGAGAGGTCAGGGACCCACTCGGAGAGGTCAGGGACCCACTCGGAGAGGTCAGGGACCCACTCGGAGAGGTCAGGGACCCACTCGGAGACGTCAGGGACCCACTCTGGCAGATCAGGGACCCCCTCGGAGAGATCGGGGACCGACTCGGAGAGATCAGGGACCCACTCGGAGAGATCAGGGACCCACTCGGAGAGATCAGGGACCCACTCGGAGAGATCAGGGACCCACTCGGAGAGATCAGGGACCCACTCGGAGAGACCAGGGACCGACTCGGAGAGATCAGGGACCCACTCGGAGAGATCAGGGACCCACTCGGAGAGATCAGGACCCACTCGGAGAGATCAGTGACCCACCCGGAGAGATCAGGGACCCACTCGGAGAGATCGGGCCCCACTCGGAGAGATTGGGGACCGACTCGGAGAGATCAGGGACCGACTCGGAGAGATAAGGGACCGAGTCGGAGATATCAGGGACCTAGTCGGAGAGATCAGGGACCCACTCGGAGAGATCAGGGACCCACTCGGAGAGATCAGGTACCGACTCGGAGAGATCAGGGACCGAGTCGGAGAGATGAGGGAACGACTCGGAGAGATCAGCGAACGACTCGGAGAGATCAGGGACCGAGTCGGAGAGATCAGGGACCGACTCTGAGAGATCAGGGACTGACTCTGAGAGATCAGGGACAGACTCGGAGAGATCAGGTACCGACCCGGAGAGATCAGGGACCGACTCGGAGAGATCAGGGACCCACTCGGAGAGGTCTGGGACCCACTCGGAGAGATCAGGGATTAACTCGGAGAGATCAGGGACCCACTCGGAGAGATCAGGGACCGACTCGGAGAGATCAGGGACCCACTCGGAGAGATCAGGAACCGGGTCGGAGAGATCAGGGACTGACTCGGAGAGATCAGGGACCGACTCGGAGAGATCAGGGACCGAGTCGGAGAGATCTGGGACCTACTCGGAGAGATCAGGGACCCACTCGGAGAGATCAGGGACCCAATCGGAGAGATCAGGGACCCACTCGGAGAGGTCAGGGACCCAATCGGAGAGGTCAGGGACCTACTCGGAGAGATCAGGGACCCACTCGCAGAGATCAGGGACCCACTCGGAGAGATCAGGGACCCACTCGGAGAGATCAGGGACCCACTCGGAGAGATCAGGGACCCAATCGGAGAGATCAGGGACCCGCTCTGGTAGATCAGGGACCCGCTCTGGTAGATCAGGGACTCACTCGGAGAGATCAGGGACCGATTCGGAGAGATCAGGGACCGAGTCGGAGAGATCTGGGACCCACTCGGAGAGATCAGGGACACACTCGGAGAGATCAGGGACCCACTCGGAGAGATCAGGGACCCACTCGGAGAGATCAGTGACCGGCCCGGAGAGATCAGGGACCCACTCGGAGAGATCAGTGACCGGCCCGGAGAGATCAGGGACACACTCGGAGAGATCAGGGACCGCCTCGGAGAGATCAGGGACCCACTCGGAAAGATCAGGGACCCACTCGGAGAGATCAGGGACCGACTCGGAGAGATCAGGGACCCACTCGGAAAGATCAGGCACCCACTCGGAGAGATCAGGGACCGACTCGGAGAGATCAGTGACCGTCCCGGAGAGATCAGGGACCCACTCGGAGAGATCAGTGACCGGCCCGGAGAGATCAGGGACACACTCGGAGAGATCAGGGACCAACTCGGAGAGATCAGGGACCCACTCGGAGAGTTCAGGGACCCACTCGGAGATATCAGGGACCCACTCGGAGAGATCATGGACCCACTCGGAGAGATGAGGGAACGACTCGGAGAGATCAGGGACCCACTCGGAGAGATCAGGGACCGACTCGGAGGGATCAGGGACCGAGTCGGAGAGATCAGGGACCCACTCGGAGAGATCATGGACCCACTCGGAGAGATCAGGGACCCACTCGGAGAGATCAGGGGCCCACTCTGAGAGATCAGGGACCGAGTCGGAGAGATCAGGGACCGACCCTGAGAGATCAGGGAACGACTCGGAGAGATCAGGGACCGACCCGGAGAGATCAGGGACCGACTCGGAGAGATCAGGGAACGACTCGGAGAGATCAGGGACCGACTCGGAGAGATCAGGGACCCACTTGGAGAGATCAGGGACCGACTCGGAGAGATCAGGGACCCAGTCGGAGAGATCAGGGACCCACTCGGAGAGATCAGGGACCCACTCGGAGAGATCAGGGACACACTCGGAGAGATCAGGGACCCACTCGGAGAGATCAGGGACCCACTCGGAGAGATCAGGGACCGAGTCGGAGAGATCAGGGACCCACTCGGAGAGATCAGGGACCGACTCGGAGAGATCAGGGACCCACTCGGAGAGATCAGGGACACACTCGGAGAGATCAGGGACCCACTCGGAGAGATCAGGGACCGACTCATAGAGATCAGTGACCGGCCCGGAGAGATCAGGGACCCACTCGGAGAGATCAGTGACCGGCCCGGAGAGATCAGGGACCCACTCGGAGAGATCAGGGACCGCCTCGGAGAGATCAGGGACCCACTCGGAAAGATCAGGGACCCACTCGGAGAGATCAGGGACCCACTCGGAAAGATCAGTGACCGACCCGGAGAGATCAGGGACCCACTCGGAGAGATCAGGGACCGACTTGGAGAGATCAGGGAGCCACTCGGAGAGAGCAGGGACCGCCTCGGAGAGATCAGGGACCCACTCGGAAAGATCAGGGACCCACTCGGAGAGATCAGGGACCGAGTCGGAGAGATCAGGGACCCACTCGGAGAGATCAGGGACCGACTCGGAGAGATCAGGGACCGACACGGAGAGATCAGGGACCCACTCGGAGAGATCAGGGACACACTCGGAGAGATCAGGGACACACTCGGAGAGATCAGGGACCCACTCGGAGAGACCAGGGACCGACTCAGAGAGATCAGGGACCGACCCTGAGAGATCAGAGACCGACTCGGAGAGATCTGGGACGCACTCGGAGAGATCAGTGACCGGCCCCGAGAAATCAGTGACCAGCCCGGAGAGATCAGGGACCAACTCGGAGATATCAGGGACACACTCGGAGAGATCAGTGACGGGCCCGGAGTGATCAGGGACCCACTCGGAGAGATCAGTGACCGGCCCGGAGAGATCAGGGACCCACTCGGAGAGATCAGTGACCGGCCCGGAGAGATCAGGGACCCACTCGGAGAGATCAGGGACCGACTCGGAGAGATCAGGGACCCACTCGGAAAGATCAGGGACCCACTCGGAGAGATCAGGGACCCACTCGGAGAGATCAGGGGCCCACTCAGAGAGATCAGGGACCGACTCGGAGAGATCAGGGACCGACTCGGAGAGACCAGGGACCGACTCGGAGAGATCAGTGACCGAGTCGGAGAGATCAGGGACCGACCCTGAGAGATCAGAGACCGACTCGGAGAGATCAGGGACCGACCCTGAGAGATCAGGGACCGACTCGGAGAGACCAGGGACCGACTCGGAGAGATCAGTGACCGACCCGGAGATATCAGGGACCGACCCGGAGAGATCAGGGACCGAGTCGGAGAGATCAGGGAACGACTCTTAGAGATCTGGGACCGACCCGGAGAGATCAGTGACCGACTCGGAGAGATCAGGGACCCACTTGGAGAGATCAGGGACCCACTCGGAGAGATCAGGGACCCACTCGGAGAGATCAGGGACCCACTCGGAGAGATCAGGGACCCACTCGGAGAGATCAGGGACCGACTCGGAGAGATCAGGGACCGACTCGGAGAGATCAGGGACCGACTCGGAGAGATCAGGGACCGACTCGGAGAGATCAGGGACCGACTCGGAGAGATCAGGGACCCACTCGGAGAGATCAGGGACCCACTCGGAGAGATCAGGGACCGAGTCGGAGAGATCATGGACCCACTCGGAGAGATCAGGGACCGACTCGGAGAGATCAGGGACCGACACGGAGAGATCAGGGACCCACTCGGAGAGATCAGGGACACACTCGGAGAGATCAGGGACCGACTCAGAGAGATCAGTGACCGGCCCGGAGAGATCAGGGACCCACTCGGAGAGATCAGGGACCCACTCGGAAAGATCAGGGACCCACTCGGAGAGATCAGGGACCGACTCGGAGAGATCAGAGACCCACTCGGAAAGATCAGGGACCCACTCGGAGAGATCAGGGACCGACTCGGAGAGATCAGGGACACACTCGGAGAGATCAGTGACCGGCCCGGAGAGATCAGGGACCCACTCGGAGAGATCAGTGACCGGCCCGGAGAGATCAGGGACACACTCGGAGAGATCAGGGACCGACTCGGAGAGATCAGGGACCCACTCGGAGAGATCAGTGACCGACTCAGAGATCAGTGACTGGACCGGAGAGATCAGGGACCCACTCGGAGAGATCAGGGACCGACTCGGAGAGATCAGGGACCCACTCGGAGAGATCAGTAAACGACCCGGAGAGATCAGTGACCGGCCCGGAGAGATGAGGGACCCACTCGGAGAGATCAGGGACCCACTCGGAGAGATCAGGGGCCCACTCTGAGAGATCAGTGACCGAGTCGGAGAGATCAGGGACCGACCCTGAGAGATCAGAGACCGACTCGGAGAGATCAGGGACCCACTCGGAGAGATCAGGGACCGAGTCGGAGAGATCAGGGAACGACTCTTAGAGATCTGGGACCGACCCGGAGAGATCAGGGACACACTCGGAGAGATCAGGGACCGACTCGGAGAGATCAGGGACCCACTCGGAGAGTTCAGGGACCCACCCGGAGATATCAGGGACCCACTCGGAGAGAACAGGGACCCACTCAGAGAGATCAGGGACCGAGTCGGAGAGATCAGGGACCAACTCGGAGAGATCAGGGACCGAGTCGGAGAGATCAGGGACCGAGTCGGAGAGATCAGGGACCGAGTCGGAGAGATCAGGTACCGACCCGGAGAGATCAGGGACCCACTCGGAGAGATCAGGGACCGAGTCGGAGAGATCAGGGACCGAGTCGGAGAGATCAGGGACCGAGTCGGAGAGATCAGGGACCGAGTCGGAGAGATCAGGGACCAAGTCGGAGAGATCAGGGACCGACCCGGAGAGATCAGGGACCGACTCGGAGAGATCAGGGACCGACTCGGAGAGATCAGGGACCCACTTGGAGAGATCAGGGACCGACTCGGAGAGATCAGGGACCCAGTCGGAGAGATCAGGGACCGACTCGGAGAGATCAGGGACCCACTCGGAGAGATCAGGGACCCACTCGGAGAGATCAGGGACCGACTCGGAGAGATCAGGGACCCACTCGGAGAGATCAGGGACACACTCGGAGAGATCAGGGACCCACTCGGAGAGACCAGGGACCGACTCAGAGAGATCAGTGACCGGCCCGGAGAGATCAGGGACCCACTCTGAGAGATCAGTGACCGGCCCGGAGAGATCAGGGACCCACTCGGAGAGATCAGGGACCGCCTCGGAGAGATCAGGGACCCACTCGGAAAGATCAGGGACCCACTCGGAGAGATCAGGGACCCACTCGGAGAGATCAGTGACCGGCCCGGAGAGATCAGGGACCCACTCGGAGAGATCAGGGACCGACTCGGAGAGATCAGGGAGCCACTCGGAGAGAGCAGGGACCGCCTCGGAGAGATCAGGGACCCACTCGGAAAGATCAGGGACCCACTCGGAGAGATCAGGGACCGAGTCGGAGAGATCAGGGACCCACTCGGAGAGATCAGGGACCGACTCGGAGAGATCAGGGACCGACACGGAGAGATCAGGGACCGACACGGAGAGATCAGGGACCCACTCGGAGAGATCAGGGACACACTCGGAGAGATCAGGGACCCACTCGGAGAGACCAGGGACCGACTCAGAGAGATCAGGGACCGACCCTGAGAGATCAGAGACCGACTCGGAGAGATCTGGGACGCACTCGGAGAGATCAGTGACCGGCCCCGAGAAATCAGTGACCAGCCCGGAGAGATCAGGGACCAACTCGGAGAGATCAGGGACACACTCGGAGAGATCAGTGACGGGCCCGGAGTGATCAGGGACCCACTCGGAGAGATCAGTGACCGGCCCGGAGAGATCAGGGACCCACTCGGAGAGATCAGTGACCGGCCCGGAGAGATCAGGGACCCACTCGGAGAGATCAGGGACCGACTCGGAGAGATCAGGGACACACTCGGAAAGATCAGGGACCCACTCGGAGAGATCAGGGACCGACTCGGAGAGATCAGTGACACACTCGGAGAGATCAGGGACCCACTCAGAGAGATCAGGGACCCACTCGGAGAGATCAGGGACCGAGTCGGAGAGATCAGGGACCCACTCGGAGAGATCAGGGACCCACTTGGAGAGATCAGGGACCCACTCGGAGAGATCAGGGGCCCACTCAGAGAGATCAGGGACCGACTCGGAGAGATCAGGGACCGACTCGGAGAGACCAGGGACCGACTCGGAGAGATCAGTGACCGAGTCGGAGAGATCAGGGACCGACCCTGAGAGATCAGAGACCGACTCGGAGAGATCAGGGACCGACCCTGAGAGATCAGGGACCGACCCGGAGATATCAGGGACCGACCCGGAGAGATCAGGGACCGAGTCGGAGAGATCAGGGAACGACTCTTAGAGATCTGGGACCGACCCGGAGAGATCAGTGACCGACTCGGAGAGATCAGGGACCCACTTGGAGAGATCAGGGACCCACTCGGAGAGATCAGGGACCCACTCGGAAAGATCAGGGACCCACTCGGAGAGATCAGGGACCGACTCGGAGAGATCAGAGACCCACTCGGAAAGATCAGGGACCCACTCGGAGAGATCAGGGACCGACTCGGAGAGATCAGGGACACACTCGGAGAGATCAGTGACCGGCCCGGAGAGATCAGGGACCCACTCGGAGAGATCAGTGACCGGCCCGGAGAGATCAGGGACACACTCGGAGAGATCAGGGACCGACTCGGAGAGATCAGGGACCCACTCGGAGAGATCAGTGACCGACTCAGAGATCAGTGACTGGACCGGAGAGATCAGGGACCCACTCGGAGAGATCAGGGACCGACTCGGAGAGATCAGGGACCCACTCGGAGAGATCAGTAACCGACCCGGAGAGATCAGTGACCGGCCCGGAGAGATGAGGGACCCACTCGGAGAGATCAGGGACCCACTCGGAGAGATCAGGGGCCCACTCTGAGAGATCAGTGACCGAGTCGGAGAGATCAGGGACCGACCCTGAGAGATCAGAGACCGACTCGGAGAGATCAGGGACCCACTCGGAGAGATCAGGGACCGAGTCGGAGAGATCAGGGAACGACTCTTAGAGATCTGGGACCGACCCGGAGAGATCAGGGACACACTCGGAGAGATCAGGGACCGACTCGGAGAGATCAGGGACCCACTCGGAGAGTTCAGGGACCCACCCGGAGATATCAGGGACCCACTCGGAGAGATCAGGGACCCACTCAGAGAGATCAGGGACCGAGTCGGAGAGATCAGGGACCAACTCGGAGAGATCAGGGACCGAGTCGGAGAGATCAGGGACCGAGTCGGAGAGATCAGGGACCGAGTCGGAGAGATCAGGGACCGAGTCGGAGAGATCAGGGACCGACCCGGAGAGATCAGGGACCCACTCGGAGAGATCAGGGACCGAGTCGGAGAGATCAGGGACCGAGTCGGAGAGATCAGGGACCGAGTCGGAGAGATCAGGGACCGAGTCGGAGAGATCAGGGACCGAGTCGGAGAGATCAGGGACCGACCCGGAGAGATCAGGGACCGACTCGGAGAGATCAGGGACCGACTCGGAGAGATCAGGAAACGACTCGGAGAGATCAGGGACCGAGTCGGAGAGATCAGGGACCCACTCGGAGAGAGCAGGGACCGACTCAGAGAGATCAGGGACCCACTCGGAGAGATCAGGGACCCACTCGGAGAGATCAGGGACCCACTCGGAGAGATCAGGGACCGACTCGGAGAGACCAGGGACCGACTCGGAGAGATCAGGGACCCACTCGGAGAGATCAGGGACCCACTCGGAGAGATCAGGGACCGAGTCGGAGAGATCAGGGACCCACTCGGAGAGATCAGGGACCCACTCGGAGAGAGCAGGGACCGACTCGGAGAGATCAGGGACCCACTCGGAGAGATCAGGGACCCACTCGGAGAGATCAGGGACCCACTCGGATAGATCAGAGACCGACTCGGAGAGACCAGGGACCGACTCGGAGAGATCAGGGACCGACTCGGAGAGATCAGGGACCGAGTCGGAGAGATCAGGGAACGACTCCGAGAGATCAGGGACCGACTCGGAGAGATCAGGGACCGGCTCGGAGAGATCAGTGACCGACTCGGAGAGATCATGGACCGAGTCGGAGAGATCAGGGACCGACTCGGAGAGAGCAGGGAACAACTCGGAGAGATCATGGACTCACTCGGAGAGATCAGGGACCAACTCGGAGAGATCAGGGACCGAGTCGGAGAGATCAGGGAACGACTCGGAGAGATCAGTAACCGACCCGGAGAGATCAGTGACCGGCCCGGAGAGATTAGGGACCCACTCGGAGAGATCAGGGACCCACTCGGAGAGATCAGTGACCGAGTCGGAGAGATCAGGGACCGACCCTGAGAGATCAGAGACCG
This sequence comes from Scyliorhinus torazame, assembly GCF_047496885.1. Taxonomy (NCBI): domain Eukaryota; kingdom Metazoa; phylum Chordata; class Chondrichthyes; order Carcharhiniformes; family Scyliorhinidae; genus Scyliorhinus; species Scyliorhinus torazame. The sequence goes on from NW_027307975.1 coordinate 56,246, forward strand.
ACTCGGAGAGATCAGGGACCCACTCGGAGAGGTCAGGGACCCACTCGGAGAGATCAGGGACCCACTCGGAGAGATCAGTGACCGAGTCGGAGAGATCAGGGACCGACCCTGAGAGATCAGAGACCGACTCGGAGAGATCAGGGACCCACTCGGAGAGGTCAGGGACCCACTCGGAAAGATCAGGGACCGAGTCGGAGAGATCAGGGAACGACTCTTAGAGATCTGGGACCGACCCGGAGAGATCAGGGACACACTCGGAGAGATCAGGGACCGACTCGGAGAGATCAGGGACCCACTCGGAGAGTTCAGGGACCCACTCGGAGATATCAGGGACCCACTCGGAGAGATCAGGGACCCACTCGGAGAGATGAGGGAACGACTCGGAGAGATCAAGGAACCACTCGGAGAGATCAGGGACCCACTCAGAGAGATCAGGGACCGAGTCGGAGAGATCAGGGACCAACTCGGAGAGATCAGGGACCGAGTCGGAGAGATCAGGGACCGAGTCGGAGAGATCAAGGACCGAGTCGGAGAGATCAGGGACCGACACGGAGAGATCAGGGACCCACTCGGAGAGATCAGGGACACACTCGGAGAGATCAGGGACCGACTCAGAGAGATCAGTGACCGGCCCGGAGAGATCAGGGACCCACTCGGAGAGATCAGAGACCCACTCGGAGAGATCAGAGACCCACTCGGAAAGATCAGGGACCCACTCGGAGAGATCAGGGACCGACTCGGAGAGATCAGGGACACACTCGGAGAGATCAGGGACACACTCGGAGAGATCAGTGACCGGCCCGGAGAGATCAGGGACCCACTCGGAGAGATCAGTGACCGTCCCGGAGAGATCAGGGACACACTCGGAGAGATCAGGGACCGACTCGGAGAGATCAGGGACCCACTCGGAGAGATCAGTGACCGACTCAGAGATCAGTGACTGGACCGGAGAGATCAGGGACCCACTCGGAGAGATCAGGGACCGACTCGGAGAGATCAGGGACCCACTCGGAGAGATCAGTAACCGACCCGGAGAGATCAGTGACCGGCCCGGAGAGATGAGGGACCCACTCGGAGAGATCAGGGACCCACTCGGAGAGATCAGGGAACGACTCTTAGAGATCTGGGACCGACCCGGAGAGATCAGGGACACACTCGGAGAGATCAGGGACCGACTCGGAGAGATCAGGGACCCACTCGGAGAGTTCAGGGACCCACTCGGAGATATCAGGGACCCACTCGGAGAGATCAGGGACCCACTCGGAGAGATCAGGGACCGAGTCGGAGAGATCAGGGACCAACTCGGAGAGATCAGGGACCGAGTCGGAGAGATCAGGGACCGAGTCGGAGAGATCAGGGACCGAGTCGGAGAGATCAGGGACCAAGTCGGAGAGATCAGGGACCGAGTCGGAGAGATCAGGGACCGACCCGGAGAGATCAGGGACCCACTCGGAGAGATCAGGGACCGAGTCGGAGAGATCAGGGACCGAGTCGGAGAGATCAGGGACCGAGTCGGAGAGATCAGGGACCGAGTCGGAGAGATCAGGGACCTACTCGGAGAGATCAGGGACCGACTCGGAGAGATCAGGGACCGACTCGGAGAGATCAGGGACCGACTCGGAGAGATCAGGGACCGAGTCGGAGAGATCAGGGACCCACTCGGAGAGAGCAGGGACCGACTCAGAGAGATCAGGGACCCACTCGGAGAGATCAGGGACCCACTCGGAGAGATCAGGGACCGAGTCGGAGAGATCAGGGACCCACTCGGAGAGATCAGGGACCACTCGGAGAGAGCAGGGACCGACTCGGAGAGATCAGGGACCCACTCGGAGAGATCAGGTACCCACTCGGAGAGATCAGGGACCCACTCGGATAGATCAGAGACCGACTCGGAGAGACCAGGGACCGACTCGGAGAGATCAGGGACCGACTCGGAGAGATCAGGGAACGACTCCGAGAAATCAGGGACCGACTCGGAGAGATCAGGGACCGGCTCGGAGAGATCAGGGACCGACTCGGAGAGATCATGGACCGAGTCGGAGAGATCATGGACCGAGTCGGAGAGAGCAGGGAACAACTCGGAGAGATCATGGACTCACTCGGAGAGACCAGGGACCGACTCGGAGAGATCAGGGACCGACTCGGAGAGATCAGGGAACGACTCCGAGAGATCAGGGACCGACTCGGAGAGATCAGGGACCGGCTCGGAGAGATCAGGGACCGACTCGGAGAGATCATGGACCGAGTCGGAGAGATCATGGACCGAGTCGGAGAGAGCAGGGAACAACTCGGAGAGATCATGGACTCACTCGGAGAGATCAGGGACCGAGTCGGAGAGATCAGGGACCGAGTCGGAGAGATCAGCGAACGACTCGGAGAGATCAGGGACCGACCTGGAGAGATCAGGGACCGACTCGGAGAGATCAGTGACCGAGTCGGAGAGATCAGGGACCCACTCGGAGAGATCAGGGACCGGGTCGGAGAGATCAGGGATCGAGTCGGAGAGATCAGGGACCCACTCGGAGAGATGAGGGGCCCACTCGTAGAGATCAGGGACCGAGTCCGAGAGATCAGGGAACGAATCGGAGAGATCAGGGACCGAGTCGGAGAGATCAGGGACCGAGTCGGATAGATCAGGGACCGACTCGGAGAGATCAGGGACTGACTCAGAGAGATCAGGGACCGACTCGGAGAGATCAGGGACCGACTCGGAGAGATCAGGGACCGACCCGGAGAGATCAGGGACCGACTCGGAGAGATCAGGGACCCACTCGGAAAGATCAGGGACCCACTCGGAGAGATCAGGGATTGACTCGGAGAGATCAGGGATTGACTCTGAGAGATCAGAGACCGCCTCGGAGAGATCAGGGACCCACTCGGAGAGATCAGGGACCGACTCGGAGAGATCAGGGACCCGGGTCGGAGAGATCTGGGACCGACTCGGAAAGATCAGGGACCAAGTCGGAGAGATTAGGGACCAACTCGGAGAGATCAGGGACCCACTCGGAGAGATCAGGGACCGACTCGGAGAGATCAGGGACCGACTCGGAGAGATCAGGGACTGACTCTGAGAGATCAGGGACCGACTCGGAGAGATCAGGGACCGACCCGGAGAGATCAGGGACCGACTCGGAGAGATCAGGGACCGACTCGGAGAGATCAGGGACCCAGTCGAGAGATCAGGGACCAACTCGGCGAGATCAGGGACCGACTCGGAGAGATCAGGGACCGACTCGGAGAGATCAGGGAACCACTCGGAGAGATCAGGGACCCACTCGGAGAGATCAGGGACCCACTCGGAGAGATCAGGGACCGACCCGGAGAGATCAGGGACCGAGTCGGAGAGATCAGGGACCGAATCGGAGAGATCAGGGACCGACTCGGAGAGATCAGGGACCGACTCGGAGAGATCAGGGACCGACCCGGAGAGATCAGGGACCCACTCGGAGAGATCAGGGACCGACTCGGAGAGATCAGGGACCGACTCGGAGAGATCAGGGACCGACTCGGAGAGATCAGGGACCGACTCGGAGAGATCAGGGACCCACTCGAGAGATCAGGGACCGACTCGGAGAGATCAGGGACCGACTCGGAGAGATCAGGGACCGACTCGGAGAGATCAGGGACCCACTCGGAGAGATCAGGAACCGGGTCGGAGAGATCAGGGACCCACTCGGAGAGATCAGGGACCCACTCGGAGAGATCAGGAACCGGGTCGGAGAGATCAGGGACCCACTCGGAGAGATCAGGGACCGACTCGAAGAGATCAGGGACCGACTCGGAGAGATCAGGGAACGACTCGGAGAGATCAGGGACCCACTCGGTGAGATCAGGGACCGACTCGGAGAGATCAGGGACCGAGTCGGAGAGATCAGGGACCGAGTCGGAGAGAGAAGAGACCGAGTCGGAGCGATCAGGGACCGACTCGTAGAGATCAGGGACCGACTCGGAGAGATCAGGGACTGATCCGGAGAGATCAGGGACCACTCGGAGAGATCAGGGACCGAGTCGGAGAGATCAGGGATCGAGTCGGAGAGATCAGGGACCCACTCGGAGAGATCAGGGGCCCACTCGTAGAGATCAGGGACCGAGTCAGAGAGATCAGGGAACGAATCGGAGAGATCAGGGACAGAGTCGGAGAGATCAGGGACTCACTCGGAGAGATCAGGGAACGACCCGGATAGATCAGGGACCGACCCGGAGAGATCAGGGACCGACCCGGAGAGATCAGGGACCCACTCGGAGAGATCAGGGACCCAATCGGAGAGGTCAGGGACCCACTCGGAGAGGTCAGGGACCCACTCGGAGAGGTCAGGGACCCACTCGCAGAGGTCAGGGACCCACTCTGGCAGATCAGGGACCCCCTCGGAGAGATCAGGGACCGACTCGGAGAGATCAGGGACCCACTCGGAGAGATCAGGGACCGACCCGGAGAGATCAGGGACCGACTCGGAGAGATCAGGGACCGACCCGGAGAGATCAGGGACCACTCGAAGAGATCAGGGACCGAGTCGGAGAGATCAGGGATATAGACGGAGAGATCAGGGAACCACTCGGAGAGATCAGGGAACGACTCGGAGAGATCAGGGAACGACTCGGAGAGATCAGGGACCGACTCGGAGAGATCAGGGACCGACTCGGAGAGATCAGGGACCGACCCGGAGAGATCAGGGACCACTCGAAGAGATCAGGGACAGAGTCGGAGAGATCAGGGATATAGACGGAGAGATCAGGGAACCACTCGGAGAGATCAGGGAACGACTCGGAGAGATCAGGGAACGACTCGGAGAGATCAGGGACCGAGTCGGAGAGATCAGGGACCGACTCGGAGAGAGAAGGGACCGAGTCGGAGAGATCAAGGACCGACTCGAAGAGATCAGGGACTGACCCGGAGAGATCAGGGACCACTCGGAGAGATCAGGGACCGACACGGAGAGATCAGGGACCGACTCGGAGAGATCAGGGACCCACTCGGAGAGATCAGGGACCGACTCGGAGAGATCAGGGACCGACCCGGAGAGTTCAGGGACCGACTCGGAGAGATCAGGGACCGACCCGGAGAGATCAGGGACCACTCGTAGAGATCAGGGACCCACTCGGAGAGATCAGGGACCCACTCGGAGAGATCAGGGACCGAGTCGGAGAGATCAGGGAACGACTCGGAGAGATCAGGGACCGACCCGGAGAGATCAGGGACCCACCCGGAGAGATCAGGGACCCACTCGGAGAGATCAGGGTCCCACTCGGAGAGATCAGGGACCGACTCGGAGAGATCAGGGACCGACTCGGAGAGATCAGGGAACGACTCGGAGAGATCAGGGACCCACTCGGTGAGATCAGGGACCGAGTCGGAGAGATCAGGGACCAACTCGGAGAGATCAGGGACCGAGTCGGAGAGATCAGGGACCGAGTCGGAGAGATCAGGGACCGACCCGGAGAGATCAGGGACCGAGTCGGAGAGATCAGGGACCGAGTCGGAGAGATCAGGGACCGAGTCGGAGAGAGAAGAGACCGAGTCGGAGAGATCAGGGACCGAATCGTAGAGATCAGGGACCGACTCGGAGAGATCAGGGACTGACCCGGAGAGATCAGGGACCACTCGGAGAGATCAGGGACCGAGTCGGAGAGATCAGGGATCGAGTCAGAGAGATCAGGGACCCACTCGGAGAGATCAGGGGCCCACTCGTAGAGATCAGGGACCGAGTCAGAGAGATCAGGGAACAAATCGGAGAGATCAGGGACAGAGTCGGAGAGATCAGGGACCCACTCGGAGAGATCAGCGAACGACCCGGATAGATCAGGGACCGACCCGGAGAGATCAGGGACCGACCCGGAGAGATCAGGGACCGACCCGGAGAGATCAGGGACCCACTCGGACAGATCAGGGACCCAATCGGAGAGATCAGGGACCCAATCGGAGAGATCAGGGACCCACTCGGAGAGGTCAGGGACCCACTCGGAGAGGTCAGGGACCCACTCGGAGAGGTCAGGGACCCACTCGGAGAGGTCAGGGACCCACTCGGAGAGGTCAGGGACCCACTCGGAGACGTCAGGGACCCACTCTGGCAGATCAGGGACCCCCTCGGAGAGATCGGGGACCGACTCGGAGAGATCAGGGACCCACTCGGAGAGATCAGGGACCCACTCGGAGAGATCAGGGACCCACTCGGAGAGATCAGGGACCCACTCGGAGAGATCAGGGACCCACTCGGAGAGACCAGGGACCGACTCGGAGAGATCAGGGACCCACTCGGAGAGATCAGGGACCCACTCGGAGAGATCAGGACCCACTCGGAGAGATCAGTGAGCCACTCGGAGAGATCAGGGACCGACTCGGAGAGATCAGATACCCACTCGGAGAGATCAGGGACCCACTCGGAGAGATCAGGGACCCACTCGGAGAGATCAGGGACCCACTCGGAGAGATCAGGGACCGACTCGGAGAGATCAGGCACCCACTCGGAGAGATCAGGGACCGAGTCGGAAAGATCAGGGACCCACTCGGAGAGACCAGGGTCCGACTCTGAGAGATCAGGGACCGACCCGGAGAGATCAGGGACCGACTCGGAGAGATCTGGGAACGACTCAGAGGGATCAGGGACCCACTCGGAGAGATCAGGGACCGACTCGGAGAGATCAGGGACCGACTCAGAGAGATCAGGGACCGACTCGGAGAGATCAGGGACCGACCCGGAGAGATCAGGGACCACTCGGAGAGATCAGGGACCGAGTCGGAGAGATCAGGGATATAGACGGAGAGATCAGGGAACCACTCGGAGAGATCAGGGAACGACTCGGAGAGATGAGGGACCGACTCGGAGAGATCAGGGACCCACTCGGAGAGATGAGGGAACTACTCGGAGAGATCAGGGAACGACTCGGAGAGATCAGGGACCTAGTCGGAAAGATCAGGGACCTAGTCGGAGAGATCAGGGACCGAGTCGGAGAGAGAAGGGACCGAGTCGGAGAGAGAAGGGACCGAGTCGGAGAGATCAGGGACCGACTCGTAGAGATCATGGACCGACTCGGAGAGATCAGGGACTGACCCGGAGAGATCAGGGACCACTTGGAGAGATCAGGGACCGAATCGGAGAGATCAGGGATCGAGTCGGAGAGATCAGGGACCCACTCGGAGAGATCAGGGGCCAACTCGTAGAGATCAGGGACCGAGTCAGAGAGATCAGGGAACGAATCGGAGAGATCAGGGACCGACCCGGAGAGATCAGGGACCACTCGGAGAGATCAGGGACCGAGTCGGAGAGATCAGGGATATAGACGGAGAGATCAGGGAACCACTCGGAGAGATCAGGGAACGACTCGGAGAGATGAGGGACCGACTCGGAGAGATCAGGGACCCACTCGGAGAGATGAGGGAACTACTCGGAGAGATCAGGGAACGACTCGGAGAGATCAGGGACCTAGTCGGAAAGATCAGGGACCTAGTCGGAGAGATCAGGGACCGAGTCGGAGAGAGAAGGGACCGAGTCGGAGAGATCAGGGACCGACTCGGAGAGATCAGGGACCGACTCGGAGAGATCAGGGACCGACCCGGAGAGATCAGGGACCACTCGAAGAGATCAGGGACAGAGTCGGAGAGATCAGGGATATAGACGGAGAGATCAGGGAACCACTCGGAGAGATCAGGGAACGACTCGGAGAGATCAGGGAACGACTCGGAGAGATCAGGGACCGAGTCGGAGAGATCAGGGACCGACTCGGAGAGAGAAGGGACCGAGTCGGAGAGATCAAGGACCGACTCGAAGAGATCAGGGACTGACCCGGAGAGATCAGGGACCACTCGGAGAGATCAGGGACCGACACGGAGAGATCAGGGACCGACTCGGAGAGATCAGGGACCCACTCGGAGAGATCAGGGACCGACTCGGAGAGATCAGGGACCGACCCGGAGAGTTCAGGGACCGACTCGGAGAGATCAGGGACCGACCCGGAGAGATCAGGGACCACTCGTAGAGATCAGGGACCCACTCGGAGAGATCAGGGACCCACTCGGAGAGATCAGGGACCGAGTCGGAGAGATCAGGGAACGACTCGGAGAGATCAGGGACCGACCCGGAGAGATCAGGGACCCACCCGGAGAGATCAGGGACCCACTCGGAGAGATCAGGGTCCCACTCGGAGAGATCAGGGACCGACTCGGAGAGATCAGGGACCGACTCGGAGAGATCAGGGAACGACTCGGAGAGATCAGGGACCCACTCGGTGAGATCAGGGACCGAGTCGGAGAGATCAGGGACCAACTCGGAGAGATCAGGGACCGAGTCGGAGAGATCAGGGACCGAGTCGGAGAGATCAGGGACCGACCCGGAGAGATCAGGGACCGAGTCGGAGAGATCAGGGACCGAGTCGGAGAGATCAGGGACCGAGTCGGAGAGAGAAGAGACCGAGTCGGAGAGATCAGGGACCGAATCGTAGAGATCAGGGACCGACTCGGAGAGATCAGGGACTGACCCGGAGAGATCAGGGACCACTCGGAGAGATCAGGGACCGAGTCGGAGAGATCAGGGATCGAGTCAGAGAGATCAGGGACCCACTCGGAGAGATCAGGGGCCCACTCGTAGAGATCAGGGACCGAGTCAGAGAGATCAGGGAACAAATCGGAGAGATCAGGGACAGAGTCGGAGAGATCAGGGACCCACTCGGAGAGATCAGCGAACGACCCGGATAGATCAGGGACCGACCCGGAGAGATCAGGGACCGACCCGGAGAGATCAGGGACCGACCCGGAGAGATCAGGGACCCACTCGGACAGATCAGGGACCCAATCGGAGAGATCAGGGACCCAATCGGAGAGATCAGGGACCCACTCGGAGAGGTCAGGGACCCACTCGGAGAGGTCAGGGACCCACTCGGAGAGGTCAGGGACCCACTCGGAGAGGTCAGGGACCCACTCGGAGACGTCAGGGACCCACTCTGGCAGATCAGGGACCCCCTCGGAGAGATCGGGGACCGACTCGGAGAGATCAGGGACCCACTCGGAGAGATCAGGGACCCACTCGGAGAGATCAGGGACCCACTCGGAGAGATCAGGGACCCACTCGGAGAGATCAGGGACCCACTCGGAGAGACCAGGGACCGACTCGGAGAGATCAGGGACCCACTCGGAGAGATCAGGGACCCACTCGGAGAGATCAGGACCCACTCGGAGAGATCAGTGAGCCACTCGGAGAGATCAGGGACCGACTCGGAGAGATCAGATACCCACTCGGAGAGATCAGGGACCCACTCGGAGAGATCAGGGACCCACTCGGAGAGATCAGGGACCCACTCGGAGAGATCAGGGACCGACTCGGAGAGATCAGGCACCCACTCGGAGAGATCAGGGACCGAGTCGGAAAGATCAGGGACCCACTCGGAGAGACCAGGGTCCGACTCTGAGAGATCAGGGACCGACCCGGAGAGATCAGGGACCGACTCGGAGAGATCTGGGAACGACTCAGAGGGATCAGGGACCCACTCGGAGAGATCAGGGACCGACTCGGAGAGATCAGGGACCGACTCAGAGAGATCAGGGACCGACTCGGAGAGATCAGGGACCGACCCGGAGAGATCAGGGACCACTCGGAGAGATCAGGGACCGAGTCGGAGAGATCAGGGATATAGACGGAGAGATCAGGGAACCACTCGGAGAGATCAGGGAACGACTCGGAGAGATGAGGGACCGACTCGGAGAGATCAGGGACCCACTCGGAGAGATGAGGGAACTACTCGGAGAGATCAGGGAACGACTCGGAGAGATCAGGGACCTAGTCGGAAAGATCAGGGACCTAGTCGGAGAGATCAGGGACCGAGTCGGAGAGAGAAGGGACCGAGTCGGAGAGAGAAGGGACCGAGTCGGAGAGATCAGGGACCGACTCGTAGAGATCATGGACCGACTCGGAGAGATCAGGGACTGACCCGGAGAGATCAGGGACCACTTGGAGAGATCAGGGACCGAATCGGAGAGATCAGGGATCGAGTCGGAGAGATCAGGGACCCACTCGGAGAGATCAGGGGCCAACTCGTAGAGATCAGGGACCGAGTCAGAGAGATCAGGGAACGAATCGGAGAGATCAGGGACCGACCCGGAGAGATCAGGGACCACTCGGAGAGATCAGGGACCGAGTCGGAGAGATCAGGGATATAGACGGAGAGATCAGGGAACCACTCGGAGAGATCAGGGAACGACTCGGAGAGATGAGGGACCGACTCGGAGAGATCAGGGACCCACTCGGAGAGATGAGGGAACTACTCGGAGAGATCAGGGAACGACTCGGAGAGATCAGGGACCTAGTCGGAAAGATCAGGGACCTAGTCGGAGAGATCAGGGACCGAGTCGGAGAGAGAAGGGACCGAGTCGGAGAGAGAAGGGACCGAGTCGGAGAGATCAGGGACCGACTCGTAGAGATCATGGACCGACTCGGAGAGATCAGGGACTGACCCGGAGAGATCAGGGACCACTTGGAGAGATCAGGGACCGAATCGGAGAGATCAGGGATCGAGTCGGAGAGATCAGGGACCCACTCGGAGAGATCAGGGGCCAACTCGTAGAGATCAGGGACCGAGTCAGAGAGATCAGGGAACGAATCGGAGAGATCAGGGACGGAGTCGGAGAGATCAGGGACCGACTCGGAGAGATCAGGGACTGACTCTGAGAGATCAGGGACCGACTCGGAGAGATCAGGGACCGACTCGGAGAGATCAGGGACCCACTCGGAGAGATCAGGGACCCACTCGGAGAGATCAGGGATTGACTCGAAGAGATCAGGGAACGAATCGGAGAGATCAGGGAACGAATCGGAGAGATCAGGGACAGAGTCGGAGAGATCAGGGACCGACTCGGAGAGATCAGGGACCGACCCGGAGAGATCAGGGACCGACTCGGAGAGATCAGTAACCCACTCGGAGAGATCAGGGATTGACTCGGAGAGATCAGGGACCCACTCGGAGAGATCAGGGACCAATCGGAGAGATCAGGGATTGACTCGGAGAGATCAGGGACCGCCTCGGAGAGATCAGGGACCCACTCGGAGAGATCAGGGACCCACTCGGAGAGATCAGGGACCCACTCGGAGAGATCAGGGACCCACTCGGAGAGATCAGGGACCGAGTCGGGGAGATCAGGGACTGACTCGTAGAGATCAGGGACCGACCCGGAGAGATCAGGGACCCACCCGGAGAGATCAGGGACCCACTCGGAGAGATCAGGGACCCACTCGGAGAGATCAGGGACCGACTCGGAGTGATCAGGGACCAAGTCGGAGAGATCAGTGACCAAGTCGGAGAGATCAGCGAACGACTCGGAGAGATCAGGGACCGAGTCGGAGAGATCAGGGAACCACTCGGAGAGACGAAGGAACGACTCGGAGAGATCAGGGACCGAGTCGGAGAGATCAGGGACCGACTCGGAGAGATCAGGGACTGACTCTGAGAGATCAGGGACCGACTCGGAGAGATCAGGGACTGACCAGCAGAGATCAGGGACCGACTCGGAGAGATCAGGGACCCACTCGGAGAGATCAGGAACCGGGTCGGAGAGATCAGGGACCCACTCGGAGAGATCAGGGACCGACTCGGAGAGATCAGGGAACGACTCGGAGAGATCAGGGACCGAGTCGGAGAGGTCAGGGACCGAGTCGGAGAGATCAGGGACCGAGTCGGAGAGATCAGGGACCGAGTCGGAGAGGTCAGGGACCCACTGGGAGAGATCAGGGACCCACTCAGAGAGATCAGGGACCCACTCGGAGAGATCAGGGACCCACTCGGAGAGACCAGGGACCGACTCGGAGAGACCAGGGACCGACTCGTTGAGATCAGGGACTCACTCGGAGAGATCAGGGACCCACTCGGAGAGATCAGGGACCCACTCGGAGAGACCAGGGACCGACTCGGAGAGACCAGGGACCGACTCGGAGAGATCAGGGACTCACTCGGAGAGATCAGGGACCCACTCGGAGAGATCAGGGACCCACTCGGAGAGATCAGGGACCCACTGTGGTAGATCAGGGACCCACTCGTAGAGATTAGTGATCACTTGGCGGGATAAGGCATCACTCTGGAAGATTGGGGACCGACACGGAGCGATCAGGGTGATCAGGTGATCGGGATTGAGGGAGTGAAGTGAATTAGATGGAGCATGAGGGACAGGATGGTGAAGAGAGAATGATGCTGGAAAGTGGGAGGGAGAGTGTGATTATAATGGAGGAGGGAAAGATAGGTGTTGGGTGAAGGTCCTAGACGGGAGGGGGTGTGTAAGGGTCTTGGTGGGGGCCTAAAGTGGGGGCACCCCCAGGGACCCCATAGCGGAGTGTCCTCACTTGGGGGGTCTGGGGTAGTGTCCTTATTGAGCGCAACATGGCCGGAAAATCTCGATAAGCTCTCCAGCGAGCCTCCCGAAAGGCTCTGCAGCACCCGGGATTTTCCAGAGTCCTGCGAGATGTCAGAGTCGGAACACCGACCCCTGTGGGCATGACGAATGCTGCTCACGGAAGTAAGTCGTATACCTATCTACGACCTACCCGCGCAGTTCCAATGGCATCCTTTGATTCTTCAACCTCCCCAGCCGGACGCAGATCAGCTGGTGCACACAAATGTGGACCAGGCAGAACGGCATCCGGGGGTCTCAAGGGCCAACGGCGACCCTTGCGTGGTCAGGGTAAGTGCAGGGTGGCCCCCTGGCCCTCCCCCTGGAATGCGTTCACCTTGGCATTGCCCAGCTGATACTTTGGCACTGCCAAAGTGGCAGGAGCACTGTCTGGTTGCCAGGGTGGCAGTGCAAGGGTGCTCGAGTGCCTGGGTGGCACTGCCAAGGGTCAGGGGCCGAGGGGGGCCAGGCCCATGAAATGAGAGTGGAGTGGGGTTTGAAGGGTGGGGTCTCCGGAAGTGGTGGGTGGGTGGTGGGTGAAGGGCCTAGAAGAGAGGGGGTGCTGTAAGGGTCTTGGGGGTTAGGGGGGTGCCTAAAAAGAGGTCAGCCCCAGGGACCCCATAGCGGTGTCCTCACTTGGGGGTCTGAGGTAGTGCCCATGTGTGTGGGGGTGACATTGCCCATGGGTGGGGTTGTGGGGATGACACAATTTCACTTAGAGATTGGGCACCCTTTCAAAATGGCGGCCTGATCTCGGAGTTCAGTTCCCCAGTGCTAAACAAAATGTGTATCATGCTGATCACACCGATTCTCCCAAAACATTTCTGAGTTCATTTGTGGCGGGTTTTTCAGGGAGTTGAGCTAGCGTGTTCCCCACCGCTAGTCAATGACACTTGGTCACTTTTTTGGGCCCTGGGGAGTTTATCACCGGTTTAGCTCACACTTGGAATTTTTTTAGCACTGGGGAGCTGAACTCAGAGATTGGGCCGCCGTTTTGAAAGGGTGCCCGATCTCGAAGTGAGTTTGTGGGTCCCCCCATGCATGGGCAATGTCACCCCCACACAGATTGGCACTACCCCACGCCCCCAAATGAGGATGCCCCGCTATGGGATTCCTGGGAGGTCCCCCCTCTTCAGATCCCCACCATTCACCCCTCCAACCTCCCAGAGGATCCTACTTAAACCTAGTTTCGGCCTACATACAGGCCTCCCGTGATTCTTAAGCCTCCCCAGGGAGGCTGCAGCTGGGCACACTCCCACCCATCAAACCCCTACTCGACCCTCATTTTATAGGCATGCCACCTGGGCACCCTTGCACTGCCACCCAGGCAGTGGGCTTGCTGGCTTGGCAGTGCCACAGTGGCAGTGCCAAGGTGCCCGCATTCCAGGGGAAGGGCCAGCGTGCCACCCTGCACTTACCGTGACTACCCACGGATCTCCAATGGCCCGGGACACTCCCCGGGTGGCATCCTGCCTGGTCCACGTTTGTGTGGACCAGCACTGATCGACGCCCAACTGCAGCCTCCCTGGGGAGGCTGAAGAATCGCGGGAGGCCGTTGGATCTCGTGCATGTGGGCCATAAGTAGGTTTACGGCTTACTTCCGTGAGCGTCATTCGGACCCGCCCATTTGGGGCAGGATTCCGACTCCAACATCTCGCAGGACTCCGGAGAATCTAGCGAGGCGCGGAGGCTTCGGGAAACCCGCAGGAAGGCTTTCCCGAGATTTCCCTCTCTCAAGCGAGAGCCCAACAATGGTGGGGATTCGCGCCCATAGTGCGTTAATAGGGAGAAGTTGAGAATGGAGAGGATTAAAGACTAGACTATAAACTCAGAGGGTGTAAATATGAGTTAGCTGGAGAGCCATTGGTCTCTCTCAGCTCTCAGTCCCACATCCGCCATCATCCACTGCTCACTCACTCCTGCTCACCCCCACTGTTCCCACACCACACTCCTCTGTTTCCCTCACTCCTCCTTCCCTCACTCCTCTATTCCCCACACTCGTCTATTCCTCCAATCCCCTTCCTCACGCTCCTCAGGCTTTCTTCTCTCCTCTGGTTCCCTCACCCCTCTATTCACCTCATTTCTCTATTCCTTCACCCCTCCGTTCCCCTCAGTCATCAGATTTCCCTTACTCCTCTGTTCTCCTCATTTCTCTGTTTCCCTCCTCCTCTATTTCCTCACTCGTCTGGCTCCCTCACTCAAGTATTCCCTCACTCTCTGTTTTCCTTACTCCTCTATTCCCCTCACTCTGCTCCCTCACTCAACTATTCCCTCACTCCCCTGTTTCCCTCACTCCTCTTCCTTCACTCTTCTGATTCCCTCACTCCTCTGTTCCCCTCACCCCTCTGCTCCCCTCATTTCTCTTTTCCCTCCCTCCTGTGGTTCTCCTCACTCCTCTGGTTCCCCCATTCCTCTATTCCCTCACTCTTATCCTCACTCCTCTATTCCCTCACTCCTCTGTTCTCCTCACTATTCTGCTCCCCTCACCCCTCTCGTTCCTTCATTGCTCTATTCCCTCACTCCTCTATTCCCTCACTCCTCAGCTCCCCTCACTCCTCAGCTCCCCTCACTCCTCAGCTCCCGTCAGTCCTCTTGTTTCTTCACTCCTCTATTCCCTCACTCCTCGGTTCCCTCACTCCTCGGTCCCCCTCATTTCTCTATTCCTTCACTCCTCTGTTACTCGGACTCCTGTGTTCCCCACACTCCCCGTCCTACCCTCCCCAACTCCTCACTGACATTCCCTTGTATCTGGGATCAGTAGAGCTTCTCAATGGCTTTTGTTTGGTTCGATTACAGGAGTTCAGTGCTGAATGTGAACCATGGAATTAATACCTCTCTTATGGCCAACAATCCCTTAGCCACCATCCAAGGTTTGTTTGTTTCTGTAAATCACACTCATCCCATTCCCACACAGTCCGTGCAGTCAACATGTCCCACATCCTGCTCCATCCGTGTCCCATTATCGACTCATTGACATTAAACATTCCCCATTCCCAGAAGGTCATGACTCTCATTTCCTCCCCGAGCCGCTGGCTAAGTCTGTCAAATGAAGGAGCTCTCTCGCCATGTGTACTCTCTCACTGTGTACTCTCTCACTGTGTACTCTCTCACTGTGTACTCCCACTGTACTGTTATGGATCAGGGTTTAGAGAATCCCAAAGTGTATCATGGAGTTCACCTGACCCACAACTTTTAATAGATTGGGGTATGGGGAGCACACGGCTCACTCTACAGATGTGGTACAGCAGAAATGGACCAGTACTTTTTAAAACAAGACAATGTTTATTCTATGAACTCAAGTTAAACTTTTTAAAACAAACAGTGAATATCTTAGCAACCAGTAAATCAAATACACCCCCAAAGAATACAACACTAAGTAATCTGTATGCCATCCTTTTAACACCCAGAAGACTTAACAAACCTCTAAACAGAAGCACATCAGGGTTTACATTCAATACTGAGAACATTTATAATTCTGAATTCACCAAATGATTAAGAAATAGTCCTTCATGGCAGAGAGATCAACAGTACAGCTGCTTTGTCTGACTTCAGCTGCAACACACTGAAAAACGAAACCCAAAAGACAGACACACCCAAACTTTTCTCAAAGTAAAACTAAAAAGCAGAACCAGAGCTCAGCTCCACCCACACTCTGACATCACTGTAGTAACATGAGCAGCTAACCATTTCTTAAAGCGACATTCTCATGACACCTCCCCCGAAGAAAAAAAACCCCATCAACTTCAAGGTGGTTTCATTTTTCACCTTTTCACCATCCTTTATGAAATGCACACAGTAAATATACTTTATCGTTGCAAAAAACAACACACGCAAACAGGTATAATAATAGTCCATTTTTTCGTTCTTCTTCCTCCAACTGAAATCCTTCTGTTCATCACATTCGTGACAAAGCATCGGCTATCACGTTTTCCCGTCCTGCCACATATACTATTTTAAAATGAAATGGCTGTAACAATAAACTCCATCGAAACAGTCTTGCATTGTTATTCCGGAATTGCTCCAAAAACGTCAACGGATTATGATCAGTATATTTTACAGTGTCAGACGGATTGCTGGTCATATAAATGTGAAAATGTTGCAAAGCCAGTACCAAACTTAAAGTCTCCTTCTCAATCGTTGAATACTTCTGGTGAGAATTCAATTGCTTTGAAAAATAACCAATAGGCCACTCTAGCCCTTCATCATCGTCTTGTAGAAGCACCTACGCCCACATCACTCGCATCAACAGCCACTTTGAATGGTTTGGTATAATTTGGGATGGCTAACACAGAAGCAGTGGTTAACACAGCCTTCAGGCTGTCAAATGCCTGTTGACACTCCGCTGTCCACTGGAATTTGTTACGCTTCTTGAGGAAGTCCGTCAGTGGAGCGACGACACTGCTAAAATTTGGTCCAAATTTCCGGTAAAATCCATTCATACCAAGAAATCGCATTATTTCCCGTCGTGTCGAGGGTATCGGAAACTCCCCAATAACTTTTGTTTCCACATCCCGTGGGACCATTCGACCCTGTCCAATTGTATAGCCAAGGAAAGTGACTTGGGCTTTTCCAAATTCACTTTTGGCTAGGTTTACCACCAAACCCGCCTCCTGAAGTCGATCGAATAACTCCATCAGATGTTTTAAATGTTCTTTCCATGTCTGGCTGAAAATTACCAGATCGTCGATGAATACCGCACAATTGGGTAATCCTGAAACGATTTTGTTAGTTAACCGTTGAAATGTGGCTGGGGCGTTTTTCATGCCAAATGGCATAACTTTGAATTGGTATATACCATCTGGAGTCACAAAAGCTGAAATCTCCTTCGCCCTTTCGGATAAAGGTACCTGCCAGTAAACTTGAAGTAAATCCAGTTTGGAAATAAAAGCTGATTGTCCCACTTTCTCAATGCAATCCTCCAAATGTTGGGTACCGTCTGGTTTTGGTACCATCACTATGGGTGAGCTCCATTGGCTGCAACCCACTTCAATTATGCTATTTTTAAGCATACTTTCAATCTCTTTGTTAACCTGTGCCAATTTTAAAGGGTTAAGTCTGTGTGGGTGTGGTTTGATTGGAACAGCATTTCCCACACCTACATCATGTATAGCCATTTTAGTACTTCCCAATTTATCTCTACAAACTTGCCCATGTGATATCAATAACTCTTTCAGGTCAGTTTGTTTTTCCTCTGGAAGGTAACAACAATTTATCCCAATTTTTAAGAACATCCCCATTTTCCAATTTAATTTGAGGTATGTCAAATTCACAGTCATCTGGATTTGGTTCGTCACTTCAAGTTATAATCATTAAAACCTCCTCCTTTTTCTCTCCTTCCCTTTCAAAGTACCTTTTAAGCATATTCACATGACACACTCGCTGAATCTTCCTTCTATCTGGTGTTTTTACCACATAATTCACCTCACTTAATTTCCTTTCAATCTGATAAGGTCCACAAAACCTTGCTTTTAAAGGTTTGCCTACCAGTGGTAACAACACTAAAACTTTATCTCCACTGGCAAAACTACGAACTTTGGATTTCTTGTCCGCGACCCGTTTCATCACATTTTGTGCAACTTTTAAATGTTGTCTCGCCAATTCACCTGCTCTATTTAATCGTTCCCTAAAATTTGACACGTAATCCAATAATGTAATTTCCGATTTCTCACTCACCAATTTTTCCTTAATCAATTTAAGTGGTCCTCTTACCTCATGACCAAAATTAGTTCAAAAGGACTAAATTTGGTTGACTCATTAGGAGCATCCCTAATTGCAAACAGGACGAATGGAATTCCTTTATCCCAATCCTCTGGATAATCGTGACAATAAGCCTTCAACATTGTCTTTAATGTCTGATGCCACCTTTTTAACGCTCCCTGCGATTCTGGATGGTACGCAGTTGATTTAAATTGTTTTATTCCTAAGCTATCCATTACTTCTTTGAAGAACTTTGAGGTAAAATTTGATCCTTGATCCGTTGTATTTCTGTGGGTAGTCCATATCTCGTAAAGAATTTAAATAATTCCTCCACAATCTTTTCAGCTGTAATATTACGTACTGGAATGGCCTCTGGAAACCTAGTAGACACATCCATTATAATCAAAAGATATTGATTCCCACTTTTTGTTTTAGGAAGCGGTCCTACGCAATCAATTAGGACCCTTGTAAAATGTTCCTCAAATGCTGGAATGGATATTAAGGGCGCTGGTTTTATCACTGCTTGAGGTTTCCCTATCACTTGACATGTGTGACATGATTGACAAAATGTAACTACATCTTTATGTAGTCCAGGCCAATAAAAATGTTTCTGGATTTTAGCTTGAGTTTTCCTTATCCCCAAATGACCTCCCACTGGTACCTCATGTGCAACTTGCAACACCTCCTTTCTATACACTACCGGCAATAATACTTGATGAACTTCTGCCCACTTTTCATCCGCCTGCATATGTAAAGGTCTCCATTTTCTCATCAAGACATCACTTTTACGGTAATAACACTCTGGTATACACGCAGATTCCTCTTCCGTGTATGCTTTCTGATACATCCGTTTTATTTCTATATCTTTTTGTTGTAACTCCGCCAATTTTCCTGAACAAAAAATATCCGCCTCATCCTCCACCTGTTCTTGTTCTTTTTCAACCATCTGATCAAAAATCGTTTTTGATAATTGCACTTCAACTTCATCTTCACTCTTTGATTTCTCCTCATCTTAACCTGTGACTTTGCGACCTTGTTATTCCACAATCCGGAAAAATCCCAGGATATACGTCCTTCAACACTTCAGTTGTCTGATTTTCCACTGGCTTATCAACCACAGTAGGCATCACTCCCACCTGCGATCCAGCTATATCATTACCCAAGATAAACTGTATTCCTGGACAAGATAGTTTCTCAATTACTCCTACTACCACTTCACTACTCTTCACTGGACTTTCCAACCTTACTTTATATAATGGAACACTACTCTCACCCTGAATTCCACATATTACCACCTTTTCTGGGAACATTCTTGCCAAACTACATAACTCCTCATCTCTTACCATTAAAGATTGACTAGCTCCCGTATCTCTTAAAATTGTGACTTCTTTACCTGCTCCTCCTGATACACATGAGGGAACTTTACCCACACAAGTAAATTCTTTAAAGAGATCTGTCACCATCTTATCAATCACCTCTTGATCAGGCTGTACAACCTTTTGCACCTCCTTCGCTTCACTTGGGCTTTCCTTTACCACTTTAACAAACCCCACTGTCTTATCCTGTTTTACCATATCAGCCTTCCCAGTGCTTTTTCTTCAACCACCAACACGGACTTTACATGGCCTAGTTCATTACAGTGAAAACATTTGAAACTTTTCATGTCTCCTCCAGCCGCCTGGATTTCTTTTTTAATCTGAGGTACACTCTCCTTATTATCTCCCATCAGATCGCCTTTACCTTTACCACTTGAGTATTTCTCATGTCCCCAGTTTCTATCCCTCACAGGCTGAAACTGATGTTGGAAACCAAGCTTTGATTTATGAACTAATTCATAATCATCTGCCATTTCTGCTGCTAATCTCGCAGTTTTAACCCTCTGCTCTTCCACATGAGTTCTCATTACATCAGGAATTGAATTTTTAAACTCCTCCAAAAGTATAATTTCTCTGAGACCTTCATACGTTTGGTCTATTTTCAAAGCCCTTATCCACCTATCAAAATTACTCTGTTTG
Source organism: Scyliorhinus torazame (assembly GCF_047496885.1). Taxonomy (NCBI): domain Eukaryota; kingdom Metazoa; phylum Chordata; class Chondrichthyes; order Carcharhiniformes; family Scyliorhinidae; genus Scyliorhinus; species Scyliorhinus torazame. The sequence goes on from NW_027307975.1 coordinate 76,319, forward strand.
AGCCTTTCAAACTCCATGTATGTTTGACCAAATTCTTTCCTTAAATTTCTAAACCTTTGTCTGTAAGCTTCATGCACTAGTTCATAAGCACCTAAGATGGATTTTTTCACCTCCTCCTACGTCTCAGATACCTCCTCCGGTAGTGATGCAAATACTTCACTAGATCTACCTACCAGCTTTGATTGAATCAGTAATATCCACATGTCCTGTGGCCATTTCATTTGTTTAGCTACCTTCTCAAATGAAATGAAAAAGGCTTCCACCTCCTCCTCATCAAACCTTGGCAATGCTTGGACATATTTAAATAGATTCCCACCAAGGCTTCGACTTTGACGCTCTTTCTCACTATCCTCATCACTATCATCCAACTGTACGTTTCCCTTTACGTCTGCCAATTTTAACTGACTGTCATGTTTCATGGCCATTTTCTGAAGTTCAAACTCTCTCTCTTTATCTTTTCCTGATCTGTATCTCCCTTTCTTTTTATTTTTGTTCTGCTGGGGCTATTCTTTCCGCCTTTCTTCTCTCTCCTTTGCTTTTTCCTCTCTCTCTCTCTCTTTCCGCTCTCTCTCTTTCGTATGCAAGCTGCTTAAATTCTTTCTCATGTTCCATTTGTTTAATTTGCAACTGAATTTTTGCCATTTCCAATGAGTCAAACTGTATCTCAGGCAACTTTAAATGCGTAGCCACCGCCATAATTACCTCATCTTTTCACATTTTGTCAGGTAATGTTAACTGCAATGTTTTTGCCAAATCATTTTTACAATATTTTGCAGTTTTTCATAATAGTAATAATCCTAACACAGCAAAATAGAGTGAACATTAACATAGTGCAAAAAGAGAATATACAATAGCAATTGACTTGACGTGACCCCACGCGCCTCAGTCTTCCCACACCCTCCCAATGGAGCACTCACCCCCACTCCCCTCTGGGTCGCTGCTGCTGCTGACGTTTTAATTTTCCCTGAGAAGCCATCGGACGGTATTACAGTTGCTCAACAGCAGCAGCTCTGTACACTTGGCAAAATTATTTACACACATAAGTAGGCATCTGTTCGTGGTGTTGTCATCCCTTGCTTCTCCCAGACAGAGTTCGCTGCCGTTGTCGTCTCGTTCCGCTTCTGCGGTCCTCCCATCTTCCCCGTTTTCTCTGTTCCTGTGGACGTTAAGTTTGTTAACGTTTCCCTGCCTTCCCCCTCCCCCTCCCTGGCTCTCCTCTATTGTTCCGTCTCTTCCCTCTACCCCCCCTCGCCTTTCCTTCCTCTTAGATTTAGCTGTCCCCCCCTATCCCGGTCTATCTCTCCCTCTCATGCTTTGGCTACTCTCCCCTGTTTCTTGGCTACCTGGCTATTCTTCTGCTTGTTCGTTGGCCACAAACAGGTCCCGGAACAATTAGGCGAATGGCTCCCATGTTCTGTGGAAGCCGTCGTCTGACCCTCGGATGGCGAATTTGATTTTCTCCATTTGGAGAGATTCCGAGCGGTCGGACAGCCAGTCTGCAGCTTTGGGTGGTGCTGCTGACCGCCAGCCGAACAGGATTCTACGGCGGGCGATCAGGGAGGCAAAGGCAAGCGTGTCCGCCCTCCTCCCCAGGAATAGATCTGGCTGGTCTGAAACCCCGAAGACCGCCACTTTCGGGCATGGCTCCGCCCTCACCACCTTGGACATTGCCTCGAAGAAGGCTGTCCAGTACTCCACAAGTCTGGGGCAGGACCAGAACGTGTGGGCGTGGTTGGCTGGGCCTCCTTGGCACTGCTCACATCTATCCTCCACCTCCGGGGAGAACGTACTCATACGGGTTCTTGTTAAGTGGGCTCTATGTACCACTTTTAGTTGCATCAGGCTGAGCCTTGCACACGTGGAGGTGGAGTTGACCCTATGCAGTGCTTCGCTCCAGAGTCCCCACCCTATTTCGATTCCCAAGTCTTCCTCCCACTTCATTATTGTTGCGTCCAATACGGTGTCGGCCCCTTCTCCCAGTCGGTCATACATGTCACTGCAGTTTCCTTTATCTAGTATGCTTGCGTCCAGTAACTCTTCTAGTAGTGTCTGTCGTGGTGGTTGTGGGCATGTCCCTGTCTCCTTTCGTAGGAAGTTTTTTAGTTGCAGGTATCTTAGCTTGTTCCCCCTGGCTAGCTGGAATTTCTCTGTCAGTTCGCCCAGTGTTGCGATCCTGCCGTCCGTGTATAGGTCCCTGACTGTCAGTGTCCTTCTGTCCTGTCCCCACCTTTTGAAGGTGGCGTCAGTCAGCGCTGGCATGAACCTATAGTTAGTGCAGATGGGAGCTTTACCCGACATTCTGGTCAGGCCAAATTGTTGCCGTAGTTGGTTCCAGGACTGGAGGGTGGCTATTACCACCGGGCTGCTGGAGTGTTTTTTGGGTGGGGATGGGGATGGGAGCGCCACCGTGGCGAGGGCCCGGAGAGAGGTCCCCATGCAGGAGGCCTCCTCCGTGCGCACCCACTCGGCTTCTGGCTCCTTGATCCATCCCCTTATTCGCTCGGCCGTCGCTGCCCAGTGGTAAAGTTATAGGTTTGGGAGGGCAAGCCCCCTCCTGGATTTTGTTTTTTGTAAGACCTTCTTTGGGATCCGAGCATTCCCCCCCCGCCCCCGCCATACGAACGCCATGATTAGTTTGTCTAGTGCTTTGAAAAAGGCCTTGGGGATGTAGATCGGGATGGATCTGAATAGGAAGAGGTACCTGGGCAGCACGTTCATTTTGATCGTCTGGACTCTCCCCGCGAGGGAGGGTGGGAATGTGTTCCATCTTTGCAGGTTCTTTTTTACTTCCTCTATCAGACTGGTGAGGTTCCATTTGTGGATCCCTTTCCAGTCATGGGCGATTTGGATCCCCAGGTAGCGGAATTTGTGTCGGGTTTGTTTAAGCGGCAGTCCCGTTAGGGCTGCCCCACCTACTTGTGGGTGTACCGGGAAGATCTCGCTTTTGCTCATGTTGAGTTTGTAGCCCGAGGAGGCACCAAACTCTTTCAGGAGCGCGATGATTCCATCCATGCTGCTCTGTGGATCCAAAATGTAGAGGAGCGGGTCATCTGCATGTGCTCTCTGCTGCCCCTTCGGATCCCCCTCCAGCTTTTTGCTGCTCTGAGCGCAATTGCTAGTGGTTTGATCGCTAGAGCGAACAGCAGCGGGGACAGTGGGCATCCTTGTCAGGTGCCCCTGTGCAGCTGGAAGTATCGGGAGTTGGTGTTGTTGGTCCGTACGCTCGCCATGGGAGCGTTGTATAGGAGCATTACCCAGAAGGTGAACCCTGTTCCAAGCCCGAACCGCTCCAGTACCTCTATGAGGTATTTCCATTCGACTCTGTCGAAGGCCTTTTCTGCATCTAGGGAGACAATCACCTCTGGTGTTCTCTTCCCGGAGGGGGTCATTATCACATTCAGCAGGCGCCTGATGTTTGAGGTAAGCTGTCTCCCTTTGACAAAGCCCGTCTGGTCCTCTGCGACCACCTCAGGTACACAGTATTCTAACCTTTTGGCTAGGATTTTGGCCAGCATTTTGGCGTCTGCATTCAGCAGTGAGATGGGTCTGTATGACCCACATTCCGTTGGGTCTTTGTCCTTCTTAGGTATCAGCGAGATTGAGGCCTGTGCTAGCGTGGGTGGCAGTGTGCCCCTCGCTAGCGAGTCTGTGAACATCTCCCGCAGGTGCGGGGCCAATGCTGTCGCAAATGTTTTGTAGAAGTCCGCCGGGAATCCTTCGGTTCCGGCACCTTCCCCGCCTGCATGGAGCTAATGCTGTCCATGATCTCTCCCAGTGCTAGTGGGGCTTCCAAGCCCCGTTTTTTGCCCTCACCCACGACTAGACTGTCCAGTCCATCAAGGAACCGTTTCACCCCAGGCTCCCCCATTGGGGGCTCTGAGGTGTACAGCCCTTGGTAGAAGGCCTTGAAGGTTTTGTTGTTCTTTTCTTGTTCTGTTTCTAGCGTGCCTCTGGTATCCCTGATTTGTGCAATTTCTCTGGCGGCTGCCTGCTTTCTCAGCTGGTGTGCCAACAGGCGGCTGGCTTTGTCTCCTTGTTCGTATAGGGTCCCACGTGCCTGGCGGAGTTAGTGCACAGCTTTCCTGGTGGAGAGCAGGTCAAAGTTCCTTTGTAGCTCTTTGCTCTCCGCCAAGAGCTCAACGGTCGGGGCCTTGGAGTATTTACGGTCTACCTCCAGTATGGAGTCGACCAGCTGCTGCATCGCCACCCTTTCCTCCCTATCTCTTTGCGCTTTGAAAGTGATGATTTCCCCTCTTAGAACGGCCTTTAGTGCTTCCCAGAACGTGGAGGGTGAGACCTCCCCGTTCTGGTTGTTCTCTGTGTACTCTGCAATGGCCCGTGATAACCTTTCGTTGAAGGCCTTGTCCGCTAGTAGGGCGACGTCCAACCTCCATGTGGGGCGTTGGGCCCTGCCCGTCTCCAGCCTCACGTCCATGTAGTGTGGAGCGTGGTCTGATATCACAATTGCGGAGTATTCCACCTTGTCTATCCCCGGAAGGACCGTTTTCCCGACCACAAAGAAGTCAATTCTGGTGTATATGTTGTGTACTGGGGAGAAGAAGGAGAATTCCTTCTCCCCGGGTGGGCGAACCTCCAGGGGTCCACCGCTCCCATCTGCTCCATAAAGTGACTGAGTTCCCTTGCCATGCTTGAGGTTTTCCCAGTTTTGGGGTTTGATCTGTCTGTCTTTGGGTCCTGTACACAGTTGAAGTCCCCCCCCCCCCCCCCCCCCCATAATTAGTCGATGCGTCGCTATGTCAGGGATTTCTGCCATGGTCTTCTTGATGAAGCTCGTGACGTCCCAGTTGGGAGCGTACACGTTAACTAGTACTACCGGTGCCCCATCCAGGGCCCCGCTGACCATGATAAGCCGTCCCCCTGGGTCTGTAACCATCTTTGTCGCCCTAAACATCGTCCTCTTGACGATCAATATCGCCACCCCCCTGGCCCTCGTCCCGTAGCAGGAATGGTAGGTTTGTCCCACCCAGCCCTTTCTTACCCGCAGTCGATCCTGCTCTCTCAGGTGTGTCTCTTGGAGGAAGACTATGTCGGACCTCATATTTCTTAGGTGGGTGAGGACTCTGGATCTCTTCACTGGGCCGTTGAGTCCCCTTACGTTCTAGGTGACTTTCCTGGTGGGGGGCTTCTGCCCCCTCGCTCCTGTGGGATTAACGTACTTACCTGGTGGACGCGCCCCTGCCCTCCGGGGTTTCCCTTTGTTAGGGGGCCGTCCAGGAAAGCCGCTGTCACTGCACTCTCCATGCGGTCGGGTCCCTGCGCTCCAGGGTTTCCCTTTGTCCCGGGGGCACCCGACATGGCCGCCCACTGTGCGTCCGCCATGCAGGTAGTCCCCTGCACTCTGGGGTCTCCCTTCGCTCAGAGACCGTACTGGGTGGGTGCTTGCAGCGATTCCTTGTTTCGAGCCCTTGGTGATGTCACTTTGTAGCCAATTCCTTTTCTAGCCGTTTGTGTCGCCCCTCCCCGGTCTCTCCTTCCCCGTGTCCTCCCCCCTCCCGGTCTCTCCCCTTTCCCCCCCTTCTCCCTTGTACCCCTCCTTTGTCCCTCTTTCCCCTGTTCCTGTCCCAGTTTGCTCTCCCGTCTCTGTTGAGTGGTCCCCCCCACCTCCAGACTGGCGCCATCCCCCCTGTTGGGGGCGCGCTGCGGCCCTGCTTTGTTGCATGCCCCCGGCGCTAGCTTTCCCGCTAGTACAGTGGCCCCCCTCTCGTGAGTTACTGTCTCGCTTCTCCCCTGCCCGGCCTCTACGGTTTTCTGCCCGCTCTTCCCCTATCCTACCCTGCACTCCTCTTGCTGGCTCTCCCTTCTCCGCTACTCTCGTTCCCTCGTGCTGGGGCCTGGCCTCCCACCTGAAGCGATCCTTCGGGCAGTGGCCTGTTCTTATTTCAGGGTGCGCTCGTCGTGGCGGGGGCGGGGGGGCCTGGCGTTGCCTCCCCCCTCCCCTCCCCCCATCGGCGTGTTGTTGCCTCTTGCCAGGGGCCCCTCATTTCTACCATCGCTGGTGGTTTTGCAGCCCGTGTTCCTCGACAAACTTGTTTGCTTCGGCAGGGGCTGTAAAGAAGTATTCTCTTTCTTGGTATGTGACCCAGTGTTTCGCTGGGTACAGCATACCAAAACGCACATTGCTCTTGTGAAGAGCTGCTTTCGCTCTATTAAACTCGGCCCGTCTCCTGGCTAGGTCTGCCCCAATGTCCTCGTAAATTCTAATGGCGTGTCCTTCCCATTTGCAGGTTCTGTTTTTCCTGGCCCAGCGTAGGATTGTTTCCCTATCTTGGTACCGGTGCAGTTTAGCTGCAACTGCTGTCGGGTGTTCCCCTGCTTTGGGCTTCGGGCGCAGCGACCGGTGTGCTCTGTCCATTTCTGGTGGGCTGGGAAAGGTTTTCTTCCCCACTAAGTTGCCCAGCATCTCGGCCACGTATGCCGTGGGGCTTCTACCCTCGATCCCCTCTGGTAGGCCCACTATCCTGACATTTTGCCTCCTTGAGCAGTTTTCCTGGTCGTCCACCCTGCCCTCCAGGCTCCCCTGTGTTGTGCCCAGTCTCGCCACCTCCCTCTCCAGGACCGTGATCCGGTCGCTCACGTCAGTCGCTGCTTTCTCCAGCTCCTTGATGGTCGCCTCTTGGGCTTCCAGTTTCTTCCCTTGGGCGTCCAATTTCTCCTCTGCTCTGCCCAGGGCCTGCTGCACCTCCGCCAGGGCCTTGGCCATTGCTGCCTCCACTGCGGCTTCTATGGCTGCCCTAGCCTCTGCCTTGTTTACCTGCTGATATTCCCTCAGCGTATCGGCAAAGGCTGCCTTCCAGTTCCAGCTCCCCCCCCTGGCCCCGGGGGAGACTGCACCTGTCTGCCCAGCTCTTTTTGATGCAGCGATACTTCCATTCTGCTGCTTTGTTCGCTGATTGGCTCGTCTGAACTGGCTCGCCCATTGCCCCGTCTGACTTTGGTGCCCCTCCTCCCTCTGCTTTGGCTCCCTTCTGGTATTATTTATTTATTTATTTATTTCCCCCCCCTCCTTCCCTTTTTCTTCTCCCCTCCCTTCTCTCCTTTACCACTTTATTTTTCCCTCTTTTATAAAATTCTTCTCAGGTGAACTTGTTTTGGGTTAGAACAAGAAAAGTGCAAAAATATTTTTTTTTAAAGTTTATAAGTTTTCTTTTCAGAGTTTTGTTTTTGCAAAAGATTTTTTTTCCTTCCTTTTCCCTCACTCACCAGGTCGAGAGAGAGAGAAAGAGGATTCTGGTTGGGAGTCTCTCTTTGATCCTGCCTCGTGGTGGTCGCCGCCAGGGGGGGGGGGGGTCGGTTGGACGGACGGTCCCCGCTTCGTTCCCCGCTGCTGTTTGGTCCGGGCCGCCGCTCGTCGCACCCTGCGCTCTCCTGCTGGGGGGGAGGGGGAGGGGGTGTCGGTCGCTCCTCCGTTCCTTCCTCCCTGCAAGTTCGGCCCCCGCTTTGGTCCTGGCCGCCACTTTGGTCCTGGCCGCCGCTTCGTTCCTGCCCTGTGCTTTGCTCATTTTTGCCAAATCTAACAGTCTGCTTTTAGTCTCTGTCCGTAAGGTACTGCGTGTGACAGTCTCCACTCCCAAAAACTTCAGAGCCTCTGAAAGAGCCATTGGCCACAACACACTTCCCACTTAAACTAAAATACCACACCCGAAAAGCACCCACAATATGCTCACCCCTCACTGTCTTTAAGTTCACTAAGCCAATCCAATAGATAACTTTTATCCCCCTCGAGCCCCCAATTGTTATGGGTCAGGGTTTAGAGAATCCCAAAGTGTATCATGGAGTTCACCTGACCCACAACGTTTAATAGATTGTGGTGTGAGGAGCACACGGTCCACTCTACAGGTGTGATACAGCAGAAATGGAAAAGTATTTTTTTTAAACAAAACAATGTTTATCCTATGAACTCAAGTTAACCTTTTTAAAACAAACAGTAAATATCTTAGCAACCAGTAAATCAAATACACCCCCAAAGAATACAACACTAAGTAACCTGTATGCCGTCCTTTTAACATCCAGAAGACTTAACAAACCTCTAAACAGAAGCACATCAGGGTTTACATTCAATACTGAGAACATTTATAATTCTGAATTCACCAAATGATTTAAAAATAGTCCTTCATGGCAGAGAGATCAACAGTACAGCTGCTTTGTCTGACTTCAGCTGCAACACACTGAAAAACAAAACCAAAAAGACAGACACACCCAAGCTTTTCTCAAAGTGAAACTAAAAAGCAGAATCAGAGCTCAGCTCCACCCACACTCTGACATCACTGTAGTAACATGAGCAGCTAACCATTTCTTAAAGCGACATTCTCATGACAGTAAGTACACTTACTGTGTAATCTCACCGTGTACTCTCTCACTGTGCACTCTCTCTGTGCACTCTGAACTAATACTGTACACTCTCACTGTACCCTCACTGTGCTCTCAGACTGTGTACTCTCTATTTGTGTACTCTTCCACTGTCTATTCCTTCACTGTCTACTCTCTCACATTCTACTCTCAGTGTACTTACTGTTTGCTCTCACTGTACTGTAACTGTGCACTCTCTCAATGTGTGCTCTCATTATATACTCTCACTATGTATCTCTTAATGTGTACTTACACTGTACTCTCACAATGTGTACTCTCACTGTGCACTCTTTCATTGTGTACTTTTTCAGTCTATTCTTTCACTGTCTATGCTCTCATGTTCTACTCTGTGTACCCTCACTATGCACTCCCACTATGTACTCTCTCACTGTACTCTCTCACTGTGTACTCTTATTGTTTACTCTCTCAATGTGTACTGTCAATGTCCACTCTCTCTGTGTACTCTCTCACTGTGTACTCTCTCACTGTGTACTGTCAATGTCCACTCTACCATCATAGAATTTACAGTGCAGAAGGAGGCCATTCGGCCCATCGAGTCTGCACCGGCTCTTGGAAAGAGCACCCTACCCAAGGTCAACACCGCCACCCTATCCCCATAACCCAGTAACCCCACCCAACACTAAGGGCAATTTTGGACACTAAGGGCAATTTATCATGGCCAATTCACCTAACCCGCACATCTTTGGACTGTGGGAGGAAACCGGAGCACCCGGAGGAAACCCACGCACACACAGGGAGGATGTGCAGACTCCGCACAGACAGTGACCCAAGCCGGAATCGAACCTGGGACCCTGGAGCTGTGAAGCAATTGTGCTATCCACAAGGCTACCGTGCTGCCGCTCACTGTGTACTCTCTCTCTGTGTACTCTCCCAATGTGTACTCTCACTGTGTACACTCTCACTATGTAATCTCGCTGTGTACTCTCTCACTGTACTGTCAATGTCCACTCTCTCTCTCTGTACTCCCTCACTGTGTACTCACTGTGCTCCCATACTGTGTACTCACACTGAATACTCTCACTGTCCACTCTCTCACTGTGTACTCTCACTATATATCTCACCGTGAACTCTCACTGTTGACTCTTCATATTCTACCCTCTTGCATTGCAGCTCTCGCGAGTGGTGGAACCATTCCAGTTACCAGCCTTGATGCCAATGGGAACCTTTTGCTGTTGAGCGGTGCGGTCAGCAGTGGGACGCAGAGTATTGTTACCTCACCCCTCTTCCTGAATCCTCCAGGCCTGCCCCTGCACCCCAGCCACCCACCTGCCGTCAGCTTGGCGTCTGTCAGCTCCCTACAAACCAAAGCAGCTAGCAGCTGCTGTGAGGCTGAGGCACTGGCGTCCGGCGTCGAGCCAGAGCGATCCAGTGCAGAGTGACCCTGTGGAGGGGCCGGAGGGAGGAATCCTCACTCTGACTCCACTTCATCAGCTCCTTAATGGACCCCGTGGAGGATTAACCCCAGAGAGGTGATGCGCACTCTTCCCACCTCCTGGACGGCGGCACTCGCAGCCTGACACACGGGCCGTGGGTTTATTTTCAGAACGGATTCTGCAGTGAATTTACTTCATTTTGTTTTCTTTTAAATTATATTTTCTCTGGGATTCTTCTGCTTTGATATAATTTGTACTGTTTGTTTTGTATTACTGCCCAGTGGGGAGGACATTTTCTCTATTTATTTACTGTTTGAAATGTTTGATTCAGATACAAGCACCTCCCCATAAACCACCAAAAGAAAGGATTATCTCACATTGCTACAAACCAGTGCCTGAACTCCCAATTAGTCACCAAAACTCACATACTCACTCACACACACATTCACACTCACCCACGCGCGCACACATACATTCACACTCACTCACACATACACACGCACTCACTCACCTACACACTCAGACTCACTCACCTACACACTCACTCTCACACACACTCACACAAAGACCCTCACACTCCCCCACACACACCGACCCACACACAGACACATTGTTACACACTGACTCACATATACACATGGAATCATATAAATTACAGTGCAGAAGGAGGCCATTCTGCCCACCAAGTCTGCACCTCCTTTGCAAATAGCACCCTACTTAAATCCACACCTCCACCATATCCCCATAACCCAGTAACCCCACCTAACCTTTTGGACACTAAGGAGCAATTTATCATGGCCAATCCACCTAACCTGCACATCTTTGGACTGTGGGAGGAAACACAGTCTCTCTCACACACACACACAGTCTCCCACACACAGTCTCACCCACACACACACATAGTCTCACCCACACACACACACAGTCTCACCCACACACACACACACAGTCTCACCCACACACACACACAGTCTCACCCACCCACACACACAGTATCTCTCACCCACACACAGTCTCTCTCACCCACACACACACACACAGTCTCTCTCACCCACACACACACACAGTCTCACCCACACACACACACAGTCTCACCCACACACACACACACAGTCTCTCTCACCCACACACACACAGTCTCTCTCACCCCCACAGTCTCTCACCCCCACAGTCTCTCACGTACACACACAGTCTCTCTCACACACACAGTCTCCCACACACACACACAGTCTCCCACATACACACACACAGTCTCCCACACGCACACACACAGTCTCTCCCCCACACACACACAGTCTCCCACACACACACACACAGTCTCCCACACACACACACACACAGTCACACACACACACACACACAGTCTCCCCCACACACACAGTCTCCCCCACACACACACAGTCTCCAACACACACACACAGTCTCCAACACACACACACAGTCTCCAACACACACACACACAGTCTCCAACACACACACAGTCTCCAACACACACACACAGTCTCCAACACACACACACACAGTCTCCAACACACACACAGTCTCCAACACACACACACACAGTCTCCAACACACACACAGTCTCCAACACACACACAGTCTCCAACACACACACACAGTCTCCAACACACACACACAGTCTCCAACACACACACAGTCTCCAACACACACACACAGTCTCCAACACACACACACACAGTCTCCAACACACATACAGTCTCATACACACACACAGTCTCCCACATACACACACACATTCTCCCACACACACACACACAGTCTCCCACACACACAGTCTCCCACACACACACACAGTCTCCCACACACACACACACAGTCTCCCACACACACACAGTCTCCCACACACACACAGTCTCCCACACACACCCACACAGTCTCCCACACCCACCCACACAGTCTCCCACACACACCCACACAGTCTCCCACACACCCACACAGTCTCCCACACACCCACACAGTCTCCCACACAGTCTCTCCCCCACACAGTCTTCCCCCCCACACAGTCTTCCCCCCCACACAGTCTTCCCCCCCACACAGTCTTCCCCCCCACACAGTCTTCCCCCCCACACACAGTCTTCCCCCCCACACAGTCTTCCCCCCCACACAGTCTTCCCCCCCACACTGTCTTCCCCCACACACAGTCTTGCCCCCCCCACACAGTCTTCCCCCTACACACTCTCACACACACTCACATAGTCACAAACACACATTCACAGACATATTCACTCACATGCATTCACACACACTCACTCACCCCTCTCACACACCTCTCTCTCACACACCCCCACACTCTTCACACACTCTCACCCCTCTCTCACACACTCCTCTGTCACACACTCATATACCCCTCTTTCGCACACCCCTCTCTCACACACACACACATGTATTCACACACATGCTCACTCTCTCACAGACACACATTCACGATCAAATACATACAGGCACTCACATGCACTCACACACACACACAAGCACCCACTCTCGCACTCACATCCTCTCACACATACACACACACAGACACACTCAAACTCGCAGATACACTCTCTCTCATACACCACACATATACTCACACACACTTACATATGCAGATATTCATATTCACACGCACACATACACAAATATTCGCACTCACACACACATTCACACACACATTCACACACACACACACACACATTCACACACACACACATTAACACAGACACAATGTTTTTAAATCTTTCCCCCTGTATTTAAGTATTTAAAATGAAACAGCAGTGGAATTTAGATAGAAATTAAGTGACAGACGACAAAGTTGTGGCTCCAATATACCTCATAGCCGGGAGACCCGGACCCTCCACTCTCTCCACTGCCGGGGTTTTCCCATCTCACCCCAAAAAACGAGCCCTGGCTTTCCTCCTAAATATATTTAATAGTGAAATTTAAAAAAAACCAAAGTATTGTTGAACGATGGAGTGGGCCATTTCAGTGGGATGGGACTAAACAGCGGGGCTTGGTGGGAGGAAGGATACCTCTCCCACCCTGATCCCTGAATCTCGGACCTCAGCTTCGCTTCTCGCTTCCCAATTTCTGATTTCAGGTGTTTAATTCTAGACTGTGAACAATGTGTACACGAGTGTGTGAGCCAGTGTGTACACAAGTGTGGGCACCAATGTGTACATTAGTGTGAGAGCCAGTGTGTACACAAGTGTTGGTACTAGTGTATACACAAGTGTGAGCCAGTGTGTACATGAGCATGGATACTAGCGTGTGCACGAGTGTGTGAACCAGTGTGCATGTGGGTGTGTAAACCATTGTGTACACAAGTGTCAGAACCAGCATGTACACGAGTGGGCACCAGTGTGTGTACGAGTGTGGGAACCAGTGTGCATGCAGAGGTGAGCACCAGTGTTTGCGTGAGCTTGGGAAGCAATGCATACACAAGTGTGGGTGCCAGTGTATATGAGTGTGGGAGCCAAGGTGTACACAGAACTGTGCATCAGCACGCACACGAGTGTGTGAACCAGTGTGCACTTGAGCGTGAACTGGTGCGCATGTATGAGCCTAATGTGTACACAGGTGTGACCCAGACTGTACACGAGTACAGCTTTAGGAGAGTGTATGCGCAGGGTGAGACCAACCTCCTCCCTCGTCACTGCCTCCCCTTTTTAAAACCCCCTTTAAACCTGGAACTGAAGTGTATTTCACCAACCTTAGATGGAATGTAACTGTTTAGCTAAATAGTTTTTATAGAAGAAATCTATGTTTGGCTTTTATTGCATAATGTATAAAGAAAAAAAAATCAAAAGAGACTTGAATTTAGACCAAAAATTCAGCTATCTCCACACTAACCGGCTAGTGGTTGACAGCACAGTCTGACTCACAGAAATACCAAAAAAAATAAACCCCTGATCAGGGTCAGGGGTCAGGGTGTGACCTCCGCCCCCAGCACTGACCCTGGCCCTAAATCACTCAGTGCTGAGCTCTGCTGACCCCATTCAGCCTGATGACAGTCAGGATTAGCCTTGTCAATATTCATTGGCGTCGCTCGTGCTCACATCACAGTCGGCACTCTGAATTGCTGCCATCCACATTAGGATGGACCCCTGATGTCAATGAGCGACTTTGACTGTTATTGGCTCATTGGTGCTCACTGGGTTAGACTGAACCGATGAGACCCCCCCCCCCTTACAACGGGCCAGGGCATGGCTAACCCGGAAAGAGGGGGTGGGGACGTTGCCTATCTCGGACAGAGCGATTATTATTGGCATCCCTGTGGGCTCCAGGGGAGAGGATTATGCTGGATGGGGGAATTATGTCACAGATTAGAGAAGATGGGGGAGTGGTCTGTCTATAGTCAGGGAAGTATCTATCCTGGGTTTATAGGAAGGGCGTGGGGAGAAGGGATCTAACTCACGGACTGCAGTGGGGGGGGGGATTTATCCAGTGTCTGTGCGTGGAGAGAGGGGAGATATACTGGGGACTGTTGGTGGGGAGGGAAGCTATCCCAAGGTCTGTGAGTGGGGAGGTAGAGGAGGGGTGAGGTCTATCCCGGGGTCTGTGGGTAGGAGGGGGGGGGGATCTCTACCGGGGTCTGTGGTGAGGTGGGGGAGGGAGGGGGTCACTACCGGGGTCTGTGGTTGGGAAGGGGGTGGGAGGGTGGGGAGGGGGAGGGATGGTGGGGGTCTCTCCTTGGTTACATTCTAACCAGCACTGAGTGAACACTGCCTGGGCCAAGTATGTGCACATAAAGAGCTTTACAGAAACCAAATAAACCACAGCTACCTTGCTTAATGAATGTGCTGTCAAACCTCCCGGGGGTAGGGAGATAGCCCGTCATATACCTCATATACTTTGATGTACCAAATGAAAGGCTTTCGCGGAACACGAGACAGCACATGTCAAGGCTCAGCACAGCACAGTTCAGGACCCTTTGCTCTGTTGGAGAGGTTGAACCCAGGGTTAAGGTTCGGGGGGCAAGGGAAGGGTAGGTGTTACATTCTGTCCCAGGACTCTCCCACCACTCTGGAAGCAGTGAGGATGTGTCTCGGGCCCCTTTCTTGCCTCACGGACTGGACAATGTCAGAAAACTAATGCAAACTTCTCCACTGGGATCTGTGGCGTGAGAAGTCTCAACCCAGAGAGAACAGAGAATCCAGTGAAACCCAAAGCGAAGAGAATCCAGTGAAAACCCAAAAAGAACAGTGAATCCAGTGCACGCGAGAGCAAACAGAGAACCCAGTGAAAACCCCAAGAGGACAGAGAATCCAGTGAAAACCCCAAGAGGACAGAGAATCCAGTGTAAACCAAAGCGAACAGAGCATCCAGTGTAACCCGGAAAGAATAGAGCATCTAATGCAACCTGGAGAGAACAGAGAATCCATGAAAACCCAGAAAGAATAGAGAATCCAGTGCAACCCAGAGAGAACAGAACATCCAGTGCGACCTGGAGAGAACAGAAAATCCATAAAAACCCAGAGAGCGAACAGATCTTTCAGATAGCGATGACTTAGTGTAATCTGGCTGGGGAATGAGAATGCACTGGAACTCAGAGGAGGAAATCCATAAGGATGAGGAGCTGTCGGGTGGCAGCAAAGGGCAGCTGAGATGGGGGTGTGCTCGCTCTTGTCCACTGGGGTTGTCGGACTGACCACGCTGGACATGCTGAGGACTCCACTCCATCACCACGTGGCTGTTTATTCTTTGAGAGGGAGGGTTGGAGGGAGGTGGGTGGGAGTGGATCTCGGAGGAACTGAGGGCTCTGGGCAGATGGGGTAAATGCCCTCCGAATGGGGCTCTGACTGGATGCTGTGTTGAGCTGTCAC
This sequence comes from Scyliorhinus torazame, assembly GCF_047496885.1. NCBI lineage: Eukaryota > Metazoa > Chordata > Chondrichthyes > Carcharhiniformes > Scyliorhinidae > Scyliorhinus > Scyliorhinus torazame. Next base: position 91,902 of record NW_027307975.1, read on the forward strand.
CTTGTGCTGTCATTTGTGATTTTTGCAAATTACAAAACTCCTCCAGTCAAAATGGGCAGCAGCCACACTGCAATTGTCGAAGCGCTTCCCTCCAATCCATTAACCTAACTGAGAGAAGAAACACGCTTTTTAAAAAAATCCTATTTCAATCAATCTAACCTGCAAAGGAACATACCAAAGGTTACACATCACCAGTGTCCCTGGACAAAGACTTGTGGTTCTCAATAACTTCTACTCGTGGTGTCACGGGAACCAAATATATCACAAAAAAAAGATTGGTAACTCTTTCTCCAACCAAAGACTTGTGGTACCTGGTTGTGGGATGTGTGTGTTGGGGGGTGGGTGGGTGCAGGGTGGCGAGGGTAAGGGGCAGTAATGTGGGGACAGTGGTACCCAGCTCCCTACCCAGGCACTCTGAAACTGTTGGATGAGAGTCAACGCTAGGCCTTGGGAGAGAGAGAGAAATAGAAATCCTGGCAGTCAGCTTCCAAACTTGGCCAATGCCCGCCTCTTCGACTGGCACCAACAAGGGGGACCGAGAGATCCAGAGCTGGGAGAGCCAGTGCTGGAATGATTCCACCACTGGACGCAGGATTGAGTGGATTTAGGGATGGGGGCGTGGGGGTTGCACACTTGATTTGCCGCCCTTCTTGCTGTGCGAAGCTCAGTGCATGTGGATGCTAAGGTGCGTGTCGGAAATGTGGAGGGGGCTCCACGAATTTCTCTCCTCTCTCTCTCTCTCTCTAGACCTGGAACTTCCCCCCCCCCTTCTTCCACACCCGCCATACCCCCACCCATCCCCCCTCCTCCCCACAGGTAGGCGGCACACTGCCAGCTAAGACAAAGCTGTCCTTCAGTGACATTCTGCATGTGAGGGTAAATGCAGCGAGTGTAAGCCACCGCAAGTAAGAGGCTGATATGAGTGATCGCGCCTACACTGATGAGGAGGGCATCACTCATTGCTGGGTGATTCATATTTATGCACTCCAGGGTACAGGTTCCCCTGAATGATGGGCATCAGTGATCTCTCTACCACTCTCTCTCGCTCTCTCTCCTTCCCATACACACATCCCATCTCCCAATGCTCCGTCACCCAGGGGGACACAGGTAACGGAGGACTGGGTGACAGCTCGACTGTGCTTGACGCGTGAGAGAGGGGATTCCCAGTCTGCCCTGGGAATACTAGTCGGAGAATGTGCAGATACCGCCCTCCAGCCAGCTGTGCCTTGATCCTGGTCCAACGGGAGGGTACGATACGTGGGCATGGGAGGTTGTCTCTGCCATTGGCCGAGTCCTTCACCATCTGGCTCCTGACATCGTGCTTGCCAACTCCAGTTCTGTCCTGGAGGTGGAATAACATCTCCGGGTAAAATAGGAATCCTGTCAGAGAGGCTCCACTAGGGGATGCCTCACATCGCTCTTAGCTGCAGATGGGCTGAATGGGTCAGGACACAAGAGAGAGAGAGAGATAGAAATACTGCAAGGAAGGAGAGAGAGCGAATGAAAGAGGTAAGAGAGGGAGCAGTGGAGAGGGAAGGAGAGAGAATATAAACAAAGGAGAGAGCAAGGGAAGAGAGTGGAGGAAAGAGAAAGTGCAGTGAGGAGAGAGCCCCAGTGGGAAGAGACCATGTGGGGGGAGGGCCCATGGGGAGAGATCCCACTGGGAGAGTCCCCGCTGGAAGCGATCCCGCAGGGAGAGAACCCGTGGGGAGAGTCCCGCGTGGAGAGATCCCGCCGGGAGAGGTACCGAAGGGAGAGTCCCCGCTGGAAGAGATCCCACCGGGAGAGATACCGCAGGGGGAGTCCCCGTGGGGAGAGATCCCGCAGAGAGAGATTCCGCAGGAAGAGTCCCCGTGGGGAGAGATCCCGCCGGGAGAGATACCGCAGGGGAAGTCCCCGCCGGGAGAGATACCGCAGGGGAAGTCCCCGCTGGGAGAGATCTCGCCGAGAGAGATACCGCGGGGAGAGACCCCGTGGGGAGAGTCCCCGTGGGGAGAGTCCCCGCCAGGAGAGATCCCACCGGGAGAAATCCCACCGAGAGAGTCCCCATGGGGGGAGATCGAGTTGGGAGAGTTCCCGGGGGGAGAGACCCGGTGGAGAGCGATGGGGCGGGGCAGTCTCTGTGGAGAGAGACTCTGTGGGGAGAGTTCCTGTGGGAGAGTCCCCATGGGGAGAGACTCTATGGGGAGAGTCCCCGTGGGCAGAGTCCCGGGAGGGAGAGACTCTGTGGAGAGAGAATCTGTGGGGAGAGTCCGGGAGGGAGAAACTCTGTGGGGGGAGACTCTGTGGGGAGAGTCCCCGTGGGGAGATACTCTGAGGGGAGAGTTCCCGTGGGGAGAGACTCTGTGGGGAGAGTCCCGGGAGGGAGAGATTCTGTGGGGAGAGTCCCCGTGGGGAGAGACCCCGTGGGGAGAGACTCTGAGGGGAGAGTCCCCGTGGGGAGAGACTCTGTGGGGAGAGTCTCTTAGGGGAGAGTCCCGGGAGGGAGAGATTCTGTGGGGAGAGTCGGCATGGGGAGAGTCTCTTAGGGGAGAGTCCCGGGAGGGAGAGATTCTGTGGGGAGAGTCCCCGTGGGGAGAGTCCCCGTGGGGAGAGTCCCCGTGGGGAGAGTCCCCGTGGGGAGAGACCCCGTGGGGAGAGACCCTGTGGGGAGAGACTCTGTGGAGAAAGTCCCCGTGGGGAGAGTCTCGGGAGGGAGAGACTCTGTAGGGAAGACTCTGTGGGGAGAGCCCCCGTGGGGAGAGACTCTGTGGGGGGAGTCCCTGTTGGGAGAGACTCTGTAGGGAAGACTCTGTGGGGAGAGTCCCCGTGGGGAGAGACTCTGTGGGGGGAGTCCCCGTGGGGAGAGACTCTGTAGGGGGAGTCCCCATGGGGAGAGACCCTGTGGGGAGTGACCCTCATCATAGAATTTACAATGCAGAAGGAGGCCATTCGGCCCATCGAGTCTGCACCGGCTCTTGGAAAGAGCACCCGACCCAAGGTCAACACCTCCACCCTATCCCCATAACCCAGTAACCCCACCCAACACTAAGGGCAATTTTGGACACTAAGGGCAATTTAGAATGGCCAATCCACCTAACCTGCACATCTTTGGACTGTGGGAGGAAACCGGAGCACCCGGAGGAAACCCACGCACACACGGGAAGGATGTGCAGACTCCGCACAGACAGTGACCCAAGCCGGAATCGAACCTGGGACCCTGGAGCTGTGAAGCAATTGTGCTATCCACAAGGCTACCATGCTGCCCCTGTGGGGAGAGACTCTGTGGGGAGTCCCCGTGGGGGGAGACTCTGTGGGGAGAATCCCCATGGGGAGAGTCCCAGGAGGGAGAGACTCTGTGGGGAGAGTCCTCATGGGGAGAGTTCCCGGGTGGAAAGTCCATGTGGGGGGAGAGACCCCATGGGGAGAGCTCACACGGAGATGCCCCTTACTGCCATTCAGTGGGACCATTGACCCTGTTTAACAGCTCTAACCCAAAGCTAGAAACCAAGTATTAAAGAAATGAAAATGTAATGAAAACGCTTTTCTTGCTGAATAAAACCAAAGAAATTACAAAGTCCACAACTCCACTACCTTCTCAGTGTTTAAATCTAATTACCCAGCCAAAGTGAACTTTAACCTTTGACCTCAGCTATCCAAAGTGAAATTGTATATTTTATTCTTATATTGTTCTTTAGCTTTGTAATGTTCTGTATCTTGTTTAATCTCTTGTACTGACAGCACTCTGTGCTGGGGACATCACTAGGTGTCGATGAAAAGCTGTTTGTCTGTAATTCCTGTATGTCTATAATCAAACCCTTCCCCAGCTCTCCGTGAACCTGTCCCAGTGTAACCCTGTTACCCCCCCACCAAAACCCCGCTACCCCCATTCTACCCCCGCTACCCCCCCACCAAAACCACGCTACACCATTCTACCCCGCTACCCCCTCACCATACACCTGCTACCCCCATTCTACCCCGCTACCCCCTCACCATACACCTGCTACCCCCATTCTACCCCGCTACCCCTCACCAAAACCCCGCTACAGCCATTCTACCCCTGCTAACCAAGCTACCCCCATTCTACCCCCGCTACCCCCCACCAAAACCCCGCTACCCACATTCTACCCCTGCTAACCAAGCTACCCCCATTCTACCCCCGCTACCCCCCACCAAAACCCCGCTACCCAATTCTACCCCCGTTACCCCCCCACCAAAACCCCGCTACCCCCATTCTACCCCCGCTACCCCCCCACCAAAACCCCGCTACACCATTCTACCCCGCTACCCCCTCACCATACTCCTGCTACCCCCATTCTACCCCGCTACCCCCTCACCATACTCCTGCTACCCCCATTCTACCACCGCTACCCCCCCACCAAAACCAAGCTACCCCCATTCTACCCCCTCTACCCCCCACCAAAACCCCGCTACCCAATTCTACCCCCGTTACCCCCCCACCAAAACCCCGCTACCCCCATTCTACCCCCGCTACCCCCCACCAAAACCCCGCTACCCCCATTCTACCCCCGCTACCCCCCACCAAAACCCCGCTACCCCATTCTACCCCCGTTACCCCCCACCAAAACCCCGCTACCCCCATTCTACCCCTGCTACCCCCCACCTAAACCCCGCTACTCCATTCTACCCCCGTTATCCCCCCACCAAAACCCCGCTACCCCCATTCTAACCCCGCTACCCCCCACCAAAACCCCGCTACCCCCATTCTACCCCCACCAAAACCCCACGACCCCCATTCTACCCACTCATCAAAACCTCGCTACCCCATTCTACCCCCGCTACCCCCTCATCAAAACCTCGTTACCCCCATTCTACCCCCCCACCCCCATTCTACCCCCGCTACCCCCACCATACTTCTGCTAACCCCATTCTACCCTCCACCATACTCCTACTAACCCCATTCTACCCCCACCATATTTCTGCTAACCCCATTCTACCCCCCCACCATACTCCTGCTAACCCCATTCTACCCCCCACCATACTTATGCTAACCCCATTCTACCCCCGTTACCCCCCCACCAAAACCCCGCTACCCCCATTCTATCCCCGCTACCCCCTCACCAAAACCCCGCTAACCCCAAACCATACGCCTGCTGACACCATTCTACCCCCGCTACCCCCCACTGTACTTCTGGCAACCGCATTCTACCCCCGCTACCCCCACCACCATACCCCCGCTACCCCCCACCATACACCTGCTAACCCCATTCTACCCCTCCACCATATCCACACTACCCTACCCACGCTAACCCCACCCTATCTCTGCTACCCCCGCTAACCTCCACTGTACCCCCAAATACCCCCATATCCCCACCAAACCCCCATTAATCCCCCAAATACCCCGACAACCCCACCAAACCCCCAAATACCCCCGATACCCATACTAACCCCCACCATACCCCTGCTATCACCCACCATACCACATCACACCCGATACCCCCATCATATCCCCGCTACTCCCACAATACACCAATACCCCATCATACCTCCGATATCCCTATCATGCCCGATACCCTCACCATACACCCGATACCCACCACCATAAGCCCAATACCCCCACCATACCCACAATACACCCCTGAATCCCCCACCATACTCTAATAGCCCCCTACAGCACCCTCAATCTCCCAAACATAACCCTGATGCCCCCACCATAACCCCGATACAGCATACACCCGATTCCCCCATCATCCCCGATACCCGTATTATATCCCCAATACCCCCACTGTAACCCGGATACCCCATCACCCCCGATACTCATATCATATCCCCAATACCCCACAATAATCCTGATATCCCCATCATACTCCGATACGCACATTGTATCCCCAATACTCCCACTGTAACCCTGATACCCCTTAATACCGCCGATACCCCCATCATAACCCCGATACCCCCATCGTACCCCCCCGATACCCCCATCGTACCCCCCCGATACCCCCATCGTACCCCCCCGATACCCCCATCGTACCCCCCGATACTCCCATCGTACCCCCCCGATACCCCCATCGTACCCCCCACGACACCCCCATCGTACCCCCGACACCCCCATCTTGCCCACCCCGACACCCCCATCGTACCCCCCGACACCCCCATCTTGCCCACCCCGACACCCCCATCGTGCCCCGACACGCCCATCGTGCCCCCGACACGCCCATCGTGCCCCCGACACGCCCATCGTGCCCCCGATACCCCATCGTGCCCCCGATACCCCCCTCGTGCCCCCGATACCCCCCTCGTGCCCCCGATACCCCCATCGTACCCCCCGATACCCCCCGATACCCCCATCGTACCCCCCGATACCCCCATCGTACCCCCCGATACCCCCATCGTACCCCCCGATACCCCCATCGTACCCCCCGATACCCCCATCGTACCCCCCGATACCCCCATCGTACCCCCCGATACCCCCATCGTACCCCCCGATACCCCCATCGTACCCCCCGATACCCCCATCGTACCCCCCGATACCCCCATCGTACCCCCGATACCCCCATCGTACCCCCCGATACCCCCATCGTACCCCCCGATACCCCCATCGTACCCCCCGATACCCCCATCGTACCCCCGATACCCCCATCGTACCCCCCGATACCCCCATCGTACCACCCGATACCCCCATCGTACGCCCCGATACCCCCATCGTACCCCCCGATACCCCCATCGTACCACCCGATACCCCCATCGTACCCCCCGATACCCCCATCGTACCCCCCGATACCCCCATCGTACCCCCCGATACCCCCATCGTACCCCCCGATACCCCCATCGTACCCCCCGATACCCCCATCGTACCCCCCGATACCCCCATCGTACCCCCCGATACCCCCATCGTACCCCCGATACCCCCATCGTATCCCCGATACCCCCATCGTACCCCACGGTACCCCCCGATACCCCCATCGTACCCCACGATACCCCCATCGTACCCCCCGATACCCCCATCGTACCCCCCGATACCCCCATCGTACCCCACGATACCCCCATCGTACCCCCCGATACCCCCATCGTACCCCCCGATACCCCCATCGTACCCCCGATACCTCCATCGTACCCCCCGATACCCCCATCATACCCCCCGGTACCCCCTGATACCCCCATCGTACCCCACGATACCCCCATCGTACCCCCCGATACCCCCATCGTACCCCCCGATACCCCCATCGTACCCGCCCATACCCCCATCGTACCCCCCCATACCCCCATCGTACCCCCATACCCCTATCGTACCCCCATACCCCCATCGTACCCCCCCATACCCCCATCGTACCCCCCCATACCCCCATTGTACCCCCATCGTACCCTCATACCCCCACCTTACCCCCCGATACCCCACGATACCCCATCATACCCCCTGGTACCCCCATCATACCCCCCCGATACCCCCATCATACCCCCCCGATACCCCCATCATACCCCCGATGCCCCCATCCCCCGCTACTCCCATCATACCCCCGATAGCCCCCCATACACCCGATAACCCTCATCATACGCCCGATATTCCTCCCCTTAACCCCAAGACTCCAACAACCTTCCGCCATCAATCCTCCTTCCTCATTCTTCAACAGTCAGATCACCCAATCCCACTCTTCTGTCCCACCCCCTGAACATCTCAGTTCTGCCTGTCCTCTACCCCTCCTCTGACCCATTCCCCAGTCCCCATGCCCATCAGGTCTATCCCACTCCAACAGTACAAATACGTCCCATAGCTCCATCCTCCTTCCTTCCCTTTTCCATAATTTCCCCCTCTTTATTCCCCCCTTCCTGTACCTCTTGTCCTCTCCTGCCCACCCAAACCCCCCTCCCCTGCTGTCCCCACCACCAGCCCCACTTGCAACACCTGTCCTCACAACTCACATCAATCATCTTCAACCAGTCAGCACTATCCCCCCCCCCCCACCCGGGGCTGTGAAAGGGATTGGGGCTGCAATCCTTCCGCGCGGGAGAAGCTACCTCAGTGAGTCAACCAAGAGCTGCTCCAGTGGCGCCTCAGCCAGCCTCTGGGCACAGCTCGCCGTGCCGATGAGCTGTGCAGTGAGAAGCTGTGCAGTGAGACCCGCTGACCCACTCTGGTTTTGCTTCTGCTCCGTAGTCATTGCCACCAGTGCTCGCTCATTCCAGTCAGTCTCTGGCCAGAGAGATCCCAAAGCAGTGGAAGTGACAAAAATGATGGATGTTGTTTGAATTGCTTGGTTCTGAGTGGAGCTGGGCTGCACCCTCGGTTTGGAATCCTGGGACAGGCTCACTTGCTGAACTGCCCTTGGTAACTCGCTCCCCGTTCTCAGGACAGGAGGGGCTGAGGGTGAAGCAAACACCCCACTCTCAGTGCGCGACTTTCACAAAGAGAAAGTCCCACCACCAAATTGAGCTGTGACATGCCCAAACCCCTGGAAAGGAGCAGCTGTACCGAGGGGACCACATCCGGGAGGGGAAGGGGGGCCACCAAGGAGGATCAGGTCCGGTATCTGCATGCCCCTCTGGGAAAGTGAGGAATACCTGCTGCCTCCACCTGTCTCCAATCAACTGGCCCAGCTCCTGGCTGTAGCTGAGGGTGATCCAGGCTGTAGCTGAGGGTGATCCAGGCTCCAGGCTGTAGCTGAGGGTGATCCAGGCTCCAGGCTGTAGCTGACGGTGATCCTGGCTGTAGCTGAGGGTGATCCTGGCTGTAGCTGAGGGTGACCCAGGCTGTAGCTAAGGGTGACCCAGGCTGTAGCTGAGGGTGATCCTGGTTCCAGGCTGTAGCTGAGGGTGATCCTGGCTGTAGCTGAGGGTGACCCAGGCTGTAGCTGAGGGTGATCCAGGCTGTAGCTGAGGGTGATCCAGGCTGTAGCTGAGGGTGATCCTGGCTGTAGCTGAGGGTGACCCAGGCTGTAGCTGAGGGTGACCCAGGCTGTAGCTGAGGGTGACCCAGGCTGTAGCTGAGGGTGATCCTGGTTCCAGGCTGTAGCTGAGGGTGATCCTGGCTGAAGCTGAGGGTGATCCTGGCTGTAGCTGAGGGTGATCCTGGCTGTAGCTGAGGGTGACCCAGGCTGTAGCTGAGGGTGATCCTAGCTGTAGCTGAGGGTGACCCAGGCTGTAGCTGAGGGTGATCCAGGCTGTAGCTGAGGGTGACCCAGGCTGTAGCTGAGGGTGATCCAGGCTGTAGCTGAGGGTGACCCAGGCTGTCGCTGAGGGTGATCCAGGCTGTAGCTGAGGGTGACCCAGGCTGTAGCTGAGGGTGATCCTGGCTGTAGCTGAGGGTGACCAGGCTCCAGGCTGTAGCTGAGGGTGATCCAGGCTGTAGCTGAGGGTGATTCTGGCTCCTGGCTGTAGCTGAGGGTGATCCTGGCTGTAGCTGAGGGTGACCCAGGCTGTCGCTGAGGGTGATCCAGGCTGTAGCTGAGGGTGACCCAGGCTGTAGCTGAGGGTGATCCAGGCTGTAGCTGAGGGTGATTCTGGCTCCTGGCTGTAGCTGAGGGTGATCCAGGCTGTAGCTGAGGGTGATTCTCGCTCCAGGCTGTAGCTGAGGGTTATCCAGGCTCAAGGCTTAGGCTGAGGGTGATCCAGGCTGTAGCTGAGGGTGATCCTGGCTGTAGCTGAGGGTGATCCTGGCTGTAGCTGAGGGTGACCCAGGCTCCAGGCTGTAGCTGAGGGTGATCCAGGCTGTAGCTGAGGGTGATCCTGGCTGTAGCTGAGGGTGATCCTGGCTGTAGCTGAGGGTGACCCAGGCTCCAGGCTGTAGCTGAGGGTGATCCAGGCTGTAGCTGAGGGTGATTCTGGCTCCCGGCTGTAGCTGAGGGTGATCCAGGCTGTAGCTGAGGGTGATCCAGGCTGTAGCTGAGGGTGATCCAGGCTGTAGCTGAGGGTGACCCAGGCTGTAGCTGAGGGTGATCCAGGCTGTAGCGGAGGGTGATCCAGGCTGTAGAGGAGGGTGATCCTGGTTCCTGGCTGTAGCTGAGGGTGACCCAGGCTGTAGCTGAGGGTGATTCAGGCTGTAGCTGAGGGTGATCCAGGCTGTAGCTGAGGGTGATCCAGGCTGTAGCTGAGGGTGATCCAGGCTGTAGCTGAGAGTGATCCAGGCTGTAGCTGAAGGTGACCCTGGCTGTAGCTGAGGGTGATCCTGGCTCCTGGCTGTAGCTGAGGGTGATCCGGGCTGTAGCTGAGGGTGATCCTGGCTCCAGGCCGTAGCTAAGGGTGATCCGGGCTGTAGCTGAGGGTGATCCTGGCTGTAGCTGAGGGTGATCCTGGCTCCAGGCTGTAGCTGAGGGTGATCCGGGCTGTAGCTGAGGGTGATCCGGGCTATAGCTGAGGGTGATCCTGGCTCCAGGCTGTAGCTGAGGTAGAACCGGGCTGTAGCTGAGGGTGATCCTGGCTGTAGCTGAGGGTGACCCAGGCTGTAGCTGAGGGTGCTCCTGGCTGTAGCTGAGGGTGATCCTGGTTCCTGGCTGTAGCTGAGGGTGATCTGGGCTGTAGCTGAGGGTGATCCTGGCTGTAGCTGAGGGTGACCCAGGCTGTAGCTGAGGGTGATCCAGGCTGTAGCTGAGGGTGATCCAGGCTGTAGCTGAGGGTGACCCAGGCTGTAGCTGAGGGTGATCCTGGTTCCTGGCTGTAGCTGAGGGTGACTCAGGCTGTAGCTGAGGGTGACCCAGGCTGTAGCTGAGGGTGATCCAGGCTGTAGCTGAGAGTGATCCAGGCTGTAGCTGAGGGTGATCCAGGCTGTAGCTGAGGGTGATCCAGGCTGTAGCTGAGGGTGATCCAGGCTGTAGCTGAGGGTGATCCAGGCTGTAGCTGAGGGTGATCCAGGCTGTAGCTGAGAGTGATCCAGGCTGTAGCTGAGGGTGATCCAGGCTGTAGCTGAGGGTGATCCTGGCTGTAGATGAGGGTGATCCAGGCTGTAGCTGAGGGTGATCCTGGCTGTAGCTGAGGGTGATCCAGGCTGTAGCTGAGGGTGATCCAGGCTGTAGCTGAGGCTGATCCTGGCTGTAGCTGAGGGTGATCCAGGCCGTAGCTGAAAGTGATCCAGGCTGTAGCTGAGGGTGATCCCGGCTGTAGCTGAGGGTGATCCCGGCTGTAGCTGAGGGTGATCCTGGCTGTAGCTGAGGGTGATCCAGGCTGTAGCTGAGGGTGACCCAGGCTGTAGCTGAGGGTGATCCAGGCTGTAGCTGAGGGTGATCCAGGCTGTCGCTGAGGGTGATCCAGGCTGTAGCTGAGGCTGATCCAGGCTGTAGCTGAGGGTGATCCAGGCTGTAGCTGAGAGTGATCCAGGCTGTAGCTGAGGGTGATCCAGGCTGTAGCTGAGGGTGATCCTGGCTGTAGCTGAGGGTGACCCAGGCTGTAGCTGAGGGTGATCCTGGCTGTAGCTGAGGGTGACCCCGGCTGTAGCTGAGGGTGATCCAGGCTGTAGCTGAGGGTGATCCAGGCTGTAGCTGAGGGTGATCCTGGCTGTAGCTGAGGGTGATCCAGGCTGTAGCTGAGGGTGAACCAGGCTGTAGCTGAGGGTGATCCTGGCTGTAGCTGAGGATGATCCTGGCTGTAGCTGAGGGTGACCCTGGCTGTAGCTGAGGGTGACCCAGGCTGTAGCTGAGGGTGACCCAGGCTGTAGCTGGGGGGGATCCTGGCTCCTGGCTGTAGCTAAGGGTGACCCAGGCTGTAGCTGAGGGTGATCCTGGCTGTAGCTGAGGGTGATCCTGGCTGTAGCTGAGGGTGATCCAGGCTGTAGCTGAGGGTGACCCAGGCTGTAGTTGAGGGTGATCCTGGCTGTAGCTGAGGGTGATCCTGGCTCCTGGCTGTAGCTGAGGGTGACCCAGGCTGTAGCTGAGGGTGATCCGGGTTCCTGGCTGTAGCTGAGGGTGATCCTGGCTGTAGCTGAGGGTGATCCAGGCTGTAGCTGAGGGTGACCCAGGCTGTAGCTGAGGGTGATCCTGGCTGTAGCTGAGGGTGATCCTGGCTGTAGCTGAGGGTGACCCAGGCTGTAGCTGAGGGTGACCCAGGCTGTAGCTGAGGGTGATCCTGGTTCCTGGCTGTTGCTGAGGGTGATCCGGGCTGTAGCTGAGGGTGATCCTGGCTGTAGCTGAGGGTGACCCAGGCTGTAGCTGAGGGTGATCCTGGCTGTAGCTGAGGGTGATCCTGGCTGTAGCTGAGGGTGATCCTGGCTGTAGCTGAGGGTGACCCAGGCTGTAGCTGAGGGTGACCCAGGCTGTAGCTGAGGGTGACCCAGGCTGTAGCTGAGCGTGATCCAGGCTGTAGCTGAGGGTGATCCTGGCTGTAGCTGAGGGTGATACTGACTCCTGGCTGTAGCTGAGGGTGATCCTGGCTGTAGCTGAGGGTGATCCAGGCTGTAGCTGAGGGTGATCCAGGCTGTAGCTGAGGGTGATCCTGGTTCCTGGCTGTAGCTGAGGGTGATCCGGGCTGTAGCTGAGGGTGATCCTGGCTGTAGCTGAGGGTGACCCAGGCTGTAGCTGAGGGTGATCCTGGCTGTAGCTGAGGCTGATCCTGGCTGTAGCTGAGGGTGATCCTGGCTGTAGCTGAGGGTGACCCAGGCTGTAGCTGAGGGTGACCCAGGCTGTAGCTGAGCGTGATCCAGGCTGTAGCTGAGGGTGATCCTGGCTGTAGCTGAGGGTGATACTGACTCCTGGCTGTAGCTGAGGGTGATCCTGGCTGTAGCTGAGGGTGATCCAGGCTGTAGCTGAGGGTGATCCAGGCTGTAGCTGAGGGTGATCCAGGCTGTAGCTGAGGGTGATCCTGGCTGTAGCTGAGGGTGATCCAGGCTGTCGCTGAGGGTGATCCTGGCTGTAGCTGAGGGTGATCCTGGCTGTAGCTGAGGGTGATCCAGGCTGTAGCTGAGGGTGACCCAGGCTGTAGCTGAGGGTGACCCTGGCTGTAGCTGAGGGTGATCCTGGCTGTAGCTGAGGGTGACCCAGGCTGTAGCTGAGGGTGATTCTGGCTCCTGGCTGTAGCTGAGGGTGATCCAGGCTGTAGCTGAGGGTGATCCAGGCTGTAGCTGAGGGTGATCCTGGCTGTAGCTGAGGGTGATCCAGGCTGTAGCTGAGGGTGACCCAGGCTGTAGCTGAGGGTGACCCAGGCTGTAGCTGAGGGTGATTCTGGCTCCAGGCTGTAGCTGAGGGTGATCCAGGCTGTAGCTGAGGCTGATCCTGGCTGTAGCTGAGGGTGATCCAGGCCGTAGCTGAAAGTGATCCAGGCTGTAGCTGAGGGTGATCCCGGCTGTAGCTGAGGGTGATCCCGGCTGTAGCTGAGGGTGATCCTGGCTGTAGCTGAGGGTGATCCAGGCTGTAGCTGAGGGTGACCCAGGCTGTAGCTGAGGGTGATCCAGGCTGTAGCTGAGGGTGATCCAGGCTGTCGCTGAGGGTGATCCAGGCTGTAGCTGAGGCTGATCCAGGCTGTAGCTGAGGGTGATCCAGGCTGTAGCTGAGAGTGATCCAGGCTGTAGCTGAGGGTGATCCAGGCTGTAGCTGAGGGTGATCCTGGCTGTAGCTGAGGGTGACCCAGGCTGTAGCTGAGGGTGATCCTGGCTGTAGCTGAGGGTGACCCCGGCTGTAGCTGAGGGTGATCCAGGCTGTAGCTGAGGGTGATCCAGGCTGTAGCTGAGGGTGATCCTGGCTGTAGCTGAGGGTGATCCAGGCTGTAGCTGAGGGTGAACCAGGCTGTAGCTGAGGGTGATCCTGGCTGTAGCTGAGGATGATCCTGGCTGTAGCTGAGGGTGACCCTGGCTGTAGCTGAGGGTGACCCAGGCTGTAGCTGAGGGTGACCCAGGCTGTAGCTGGGGGGGATCCTGGCTCCTGGCTGTAGCTAAGGGTGACCCAGGCTGTAGCTGAGGGTGATCCTGGCTGTAGCTGAGGGTGATCCTGGCTGTAGCTGAGGGTGATCCAGGCTGTAGCTGAGGGTGACCCAGGCTGTAGTTGAGGGTGATCCTGGCTGTAGCTGAGGGTGATCCTGGCTCCTGGCTGTAGCTGAGGGTGACCCAGGCTGTAGCTGAGGGTGATCCGGGTTCCTGGCTGTAGCTGAGGGTGATCCTGGCTGTAGCTGAGGGTGATCCAGGCTGTAGCTGAGGGTGACCCAGGCTGTAGCTGAGGGTGATCCTGGCTGTAGCTGAGGGTGATCCTGGCTGTAGCTGAGGGTGACCCAGGCTGTAGCTGAGGGTGACCCAGGCTGTAGCTGAGGGTGATCCTGGTTCCTGGCTGTTGCTGAGGGTGATCCGGGCTGTAGCTGAGGGTGATCCTGGCTGTAGCTGAGGGTGACCCAGGCTGTAGCTGAGGGTGATCCTGGCTGTAGCTGAGGGTGATCCTGGCTGTAGCTGAGGGTGATCCTGGCTGTAGCTGAGGGTGACCCAGGCTGTAGCTGAGGGTGACCCAGGCTGTAGCTGAGGGTGACCCAGGCTGTAGCTGAGCGTGATCCAGGCTGTAGCTGAGGGTGATCCTGGCTGTAGCTGAGGGTGATACTGACTCCTGGCTGTAGCTGAGGGTGATCCTGGCTGTAGCTGAGGGTGATCCAGGCTGTAGCTGAGGGTGATCCAGGCTGTAGCTGAGGGTGATCCTGGTTCCTGGCTGTAGCTGAGGGTGATCCGGGCTGTAGCTGAGGGTGATCCTGGCTGTAGCTGAGGGTGACCCAGGCTGTAGCTGAGGGTGATCCTGGCTGTAGCTGAGGCTGATCCTGGCTGTAGCTGAGGGTGATCCTGGCTGTAGCTGAGGGTGACCCAGGCTGTAGCTGAGGGTGACCCAGGCTGTAGCTGAGCGTGATCCAGGCTGTAGCTGAGGGTGATCCTGGCTGTAGCTGAGGGTGATACTGACTCCTGGCTGTAGCTGAGGGTGATCCTGGCTGTAGCTGAGGGTGATCCAGGCTGTAGCTGAGGGTGATCCAGGCTGTAGCTGAGGGTGATCCAGGCTGTAGCTGAGGGTGATCCTGGCTGTAGCTGAGGGTGATCCAGGCTGTCGCTGAGGGTGATCCTGGCTGTAGCTGAGGGTGATCCTGGCTGTAGCTGAGGGTGATCCAGGCTGTAGCTGAGGGTGACCCAGGCTGTAGCTGAGGGTGACCCTGGCTGTAGCTGAGGGTGATCCTGGCTGTAGCTGAGGGTGACCCAGGCTGTAGCTGAGGGTGATTCTGGCTCCTGGCTGTAGCTGAGGGTGATCCAGGCTGTAGCTGAGGGTGATCCAGGCTGTAGCTGAGGGTGATCCTGGCTGTAGCTGAGGGTGATCCAGGCTGTAGCTGAGGGTGACCCAGGCTGTAGCTGAGGGTGACCCAGGCTGTAGCTGAGGGTGATTCTGGCTCCAGGCTGTAGCTGAGGGTGACCCAGGCTGTAGCTGTGGGTGATCCTGTCTGTAGCTGAGGGTGATCCTGGCTGTAGCCGAGGGTGATCCTGGCTGTAGCTGAGGGTGACCCAGGCTGTAGCTGAGGTAGATCCTGGCTGTAGCTGAGTGTGACCCAGGCTGTAGCTGAGGGTGACCCAGGCTGTAGCTGTGGGTGATCCTGTCTGTAGCTGAGGGTGATCCAGGCTGTAGCCGAGGGTGATCCTGGCTGTAGCCGTGGGTGATCCTGGCTGTAGCCGTGGGTGATCCTGGCTGTAGCTGAGGGTGACCCAGGCTGTAGCCGAGGGTGACCCTGGCTGAACACACATCGCTCTCCCTCACCCTCCCTCTCTCTCTGCCCCTCACCCTCCCTCTCTCTCTGCCCCTCACCCTCCCTCTCTCACTGTCACTCACCCTCCATCTCTCTGCCCCTCACCCTCCCTCTCTCTGCCCCTCACCCTCCCTCGCTCGCTGCCCCTCACCCTCCCTCTCTCTCTGCCTCTCACCCTCCCTCTCTCTCTGCCCGTCACCCTCCCTCTCTCACTGCCCCTCACCCTCCCTCTCTCTCTGCCCCTCACCCTCCCTCTCTCACTGCCCCTCACCCTCCCTCTCTCTGCCCCTCCCCCTCCCCCTCTCTGCCCCTCACCCTCCCTCTCTCTGCCCCTCACCCTCCCTCTCGCTGCCCCTCACCCTCCCTCTCTCTGCCCCTCACCCTTCCTCTCTCTGCCCCTCACCCTCCCTCTCGCTGCCCCTCACCCTCCCTCTCGCTGCCCCTCACCCTCCCTTTCTCGCTGCCCCTCACCCTCCCTCTCTCTGCCCCTCACCCTCCCTCTCTCTCTGCCCCTCACCCTCCCTCTCTCTGCCCCTCACCCTCCCTCTCGCTGCCCCTCACCCTCCCTCTCTCTGCCCCTCACCCTCCCTCTCTCACTGTCCCTCACCCTCCCTCTCTCACTGCCCCTCATCCTCCCTCTCTCTCTGCCCCTCACCCTCCCTCTCTCACTGCCCCTCACCCTCCCTCTCTCACTGCCCTCACCCTCTCTCTCTCTCTGCCCATCACCCTCCCTCTCTCTCTGCCCCTCACCCTCCCTCTCTCACTGCCCCTCACCCTCTCACTGCCCCTCACCCTCCCTCTCGCTGCCCCTCACCCTCCCTCTCTCACTGCCCCTCACCCTCCCTCTCTCACTGCCCCTCACCCTCCCTCTCTCACTGCCCCTCACCCTCCCTCTCTCTCTGCCCCTCACCCTTCCTCTCTCACTGCCCCTCACCCTCCCTCTCTCTCTGCCCCTCACCCTCCCTCTCTCTGCCCCTCACCCTCCCTCTCTCTGCCCCTCACCCTCCCTCTCTCTGCCCCTCACTCTCCCTCTCTCTGCCCCTCACCCTCCCTCTCTCACTGCCCCTCACCCTCCCTCTCTCACTGCCCCTCACACTCCCTCTCTCTGCCCCGCCCCTCGCAACCTCTCTCTCACACACACACCCCCCTCTCCCTCACCCTCCCTCTCTCACTGCCCCTCACCCTCCCTCTCTCTGCCCCTCACCCTCCCTCTCTCTGCCCCTCACCCTCCCTCTCTCTGCCCCTCACCCTCCCTCTCTCTCTGCCCCTCACCCTCCCTCTCTCTCTGCCCCTCACCCTCCCTCTCTCTCTGCCCCTCACCCTCCCTCTCTCTGCCCCTCACCCTCCCTCTCTCTGCCCCTCACCCTCCCTCTCTCACTGCCCCTCACCCTCCCTCTCTCACTGCCCCTCACACTCCCTCTCTCTGCCCCGCCCCTCGCAACCTCTCTCTCACACACACACTCCCCCTTTCTCTCACCCTCCCTCTCTCACTGCCCCTCACCCTCCCCCTCTGCCCCTCGCCCTCCCTCTCTCTCACCCTCCCTCTCTCACACTGCCCATCACCCTCCCTCTCTCTATCACTCCCTCTCTCCTACTGCCCCACACCCTCCCTCTCTCACACTGCCACACACCACCCCTCTCTCGCTCCCTCCCTCGCACCCTCTCTCTCACACTCACACTCCCCCTCTCTCTCTCCCTCCCTCTCTCACAATGCCCCTCCCTCTCCCTTTCTCTCACATTGTTTCTCGCTATCATTGTCCCCACACTCTCTCCCTCTCTCTCTTTCACGTTGCCCCTTTCCCAGGTTAATTTTCTCTGTTGAAATGTGCTAGTCTCTCTGTCTCGTGATAGTCAGTAGTTGTTCTGGTGTGATTCACAATCTTGATGTGTACAGTGACGTTAATCCAAATCATTTTTGTAACTTGAGTGTCAAACATCAAAAATAAACTGTACAGTTAAACAAACCCTGGCTGAAATGGTTATTGTTAGATTTGTGCACTCAGCACTCACACAGGTCACATCAACAGGAATATATTCTTCACAAAGCTGCTCCTATATACCTTTAACCCTCACTGTAATATACCCCACACCCTCCCTGTAATATACCCCACACCCTCCCTGTAATATACCCCACACCCTCACTGTAATATACCCCACACCGTCCCTGTAATATACCCCACATCCTCACTAATATACCCCACACCCTCACTGTAATATACCCCACACCCTCCCTGTAATATACCCCACACCCTCCCTGTAATATACCTCACATCCTCACTAATATACCCCACACCCTCACTCTAATATACCCCACACCCTCCCTGTAATATACCCCACACCCTCCCTGTAATATACCTCACATCCTCACTAATATAACCCACATCCTCACTGTAATAAACCCCACACCCTCACTCTAATATACCCCACACCCTCCCTGTAATATACCCCACATCCTCACTAATATACCCCACACCCTCACTGTAATATACCCCACATCCTCACTAATATACCCCACACCCTCCCTGTAATATACCCCACACCCTCACTGTAATATACCCCACACCCTCACTGTAATATACCGCACATCCTCACTAATATACCCCAAACCCTCCCTGTAATATACCCCACACCCTCCCTGTAATATACCCCACACCCTCACTGTAATATACCTCACATCCTCACTAATATACCCCACACCCTCCCTGTAATATACCCCACACCCTCCCTGTAATATACCCCACACCCTCACTGTAATATACCTCACACCCTCCCTGTAATATACCCCACACCCTTCCTGTAATATACCCCACACCCTCACTGTAATATACCCCACACCCTCACTGTAATATACCCCACACCCTCACTGTAATATACCTCACACCCTCACTGTAATATACCCCACAACCTCACTGTAATATACCCCACACCCTCACTGTAATATACCTCACATCCTCACTGTAATATACCCCACAACCTCACTCTAATATACCCCACACACTCCCTGTAATATACCCCACACCCTCACTGTAATATACCCCACACCATCACTGCAATATACCCCACATCCTCACTCCAATATACCCCACTTCCTCACTGTAATATACCCCACATCCTCACTGTAATATACCCCACATCCTCACTGTAATATACCCCACATCCTCACTGTAATATACCTCACACCCTCCCTGTAATATACCACACACCCTCACTCTAATATACCCCACACACTCACTGTAATATACCCCACACCCTCACTGTAATATACCCCACATCCTCACTGTAATATACCCCACATCCTCACTGTAATATACCCCACACCCTCACTGTAATGTACCCCACATCCTCACTGTAATATACCCCACATCCTCATTGTATATACCTCACACCCTCCCTGTAATATACCCCACATCCTCACTGTAATATACCCCACTCCCTCACTGTAATATACCCCACACCCTCACTGTAATATACCCCACACCCTCCCTGTAATATACCCCACACCCTCCCTGTAATATACCCCACACCCTCCCTGTAATATACCCCACACCCTCACTGTAATATACCCCACACCGTCCCTGTAATATACCCCACATCCTCACTAATATACCCCACACCCTCACTGTAATATACCCCACACCCTCCCTGTAATATACCCCACACCCTCCCTGTAATATACCCCACACCATCACTGTAATATACCCCACACCGTCCCTGTAATATACCCCACATCCTCATTAATATACCCCACACCCTCACTGTAATATACCCCACACCCTCCCTGTAATATACCCCACACCCTCCCTGTAATATACCCCACATCCTCACTAATATACCCCACACCCTCACTCTAATATACCCCACACCCTCCCTGTAATATACCCCACACCCTCCCTGTAATATACCTCACATCCTCACTAATATAACCCACATCCTCACTGTAATATACCCCACACCCTCACTCTAATATACCCCACATCCTCCCTGTAATATACCCCACATCCTCACTAATATATCCCACACCCTCACTCTAATATACCCCACACCCTCACTGTAATATACCCCACATCCTCACTAATATACCCCACACCCTCCCTGTAATATACCCCACACCCTCCCTGTAATATACCCCACACCCTCACTGTAATATACCGCACATCCTCACTAATATACCCCACACCCTCCCTGTAATATACCCCACACCCTCCCTGTAATATACCCCACACCCTCACTGTAATATACCTCACATCCTCACTAATATACCCCACACCCTCCCTGTAATATACCCCACACCCTCCCTGTAATATACCCCACACCCTCACTGTAATATACCTCACACCCTCCCTGTAATATACCCCACACCCTCCCTGTAATATACCCCACACCCTCACTGTAATATACCCCACACCCTCACTGTAATATACCCCACACCCTCACTGTAATATACCTCACACCCTCACTGTAATATACCCCACAACCTCACTGTAATATACCCCACACCCTCACAGTAATATACCTCACATCCTCACTGTAATATACCCCACATCCTCACTCCAATATACCCCACTTCCTCACTGTAATATACCCCACATCCTCACTGTAATATACCCCACATCCTCACTGTAATATACCCCACATCCTCACTGTAATATACCTCACACCCTCCCTGTAATATACCACACATCCTCACTCTAATATACCCCACACACTCACTGTAATATACCGCACACCCTCACTGTAATATACCCCACACCCTCACTGTAATATACCTCACATCCTCACTGTAATATACCCCACATCCTCACTGTAATATACCCCACATCCTCACTGTAATATACCCCACACCCTCACTGTAATATACCCCACATCCTCACTGTAATATACCCCACATCCTCACTGTAATATACCCCACACCCTCACTGTAATATACCCCACATCCTCACTGTAATATACCCCACATCCTCATTGTATATACCTCACACCCTCCCTGTAATATACCCCACATCCTCACTGTAATATACCCCACTCCCTCACTGTAATATACCCCACACCCTCACTGTAATATACCCCACACCCTCCCTGTAATATACCCCACATCCTCACTGTAATATACCCCACATCCTCACTAATATACCCCACCCCCCCTGTAATATACCCCACATCCTCACTGTAATATACTCCACATCCTCACTGTAATATACCCCACACCATCACTGCAATATAC
This sequence comes from Scyliorhinus torazame, assembly GCF_047496885.1. Classification (NCBI taxonomy): domain Eukaryota; kingdom Metazoa; phylum Chordata; class Chondrichthyes; order Carcharhiniformes; family Scyliorhinidae; genus Scyliorhinus; species Scyliorhinus torazame. The sequence goes on from NW_027307975.1 coordinate 112,732, forward strand.
CCCACATCCTCACTCCAATATACCCCACAACCTCACTGTAATATACCTCACATCCTCACTCTAATATACCCCACACCCTCCCTGTAATATACCCCACACCCTCACTGTAATATACCCCACATCCTCACTAATATACCCCACACCCTCCCTGTAATATACCCCACACCCTCACTGGAATATACCCCACACCCTCACTGTAATATACGCCACACCCTCACTGTAATATACCTCACATCCTCCCTGTAATATACCCCACACCCTCCCTGTAATATACCTCACATCCTCCCTGTAATATACCCCACACCCTCCCTGTAATATACCCTCCATCCTCACTAATATACCCCACACCCTCACTCTAATATACCCCACACCCTCCCTGTAATATACCCCACACCATCCCTGTAATATACATCACATCCTCACTAATATACCCCACACCCTCCCCGTAATATACCCCACATCCTCACTAATATACCCCACATCCTCACTGTAATATACCCCACATCCTCACTGTAATATACTCCACATCCTCACTAATATACCCCACACCCTCCCTGTAATATACCCCACACCCTCCCTGTAATATACCCCACACTCTCACTGTAATATACCCCACATCCTCACTAATATACCCCACACCCTCACTGTAATATACCACACACCCTCCCTGTAATATACCCCACACCCTCCCTGTAATATACCCCACACCATCACTGTAATATACCCCACACCGTCCCTGTAATATACCCCACATCCTCATTAATATACCCCACACCCTCACTGTAATATACCCCACACCCTCCCTGTAATATACCCCACACCCTCCCTGTAATATACCCCACATCCTCACTAATATACCCCACACCCTCACTCTAATATACCCCACACCCTCCCTGTAATATACCCCACACCCTCCCTGTAATATACCTCACATCCTCACTAATATAACCCACATCCTCACTGTAATATACCCCACACCCTCACTCTAATATACCCCACATCCTCCCTGTAATATACCCCACATCCTCACTAATATATCCCACACCCTCACTCTAATATACCCCACACCCTCACTGTAATATACCCCACATCCTCACTAATATACCCCACACCCTCCCTGTAATATACCCCACACCCTCCCTGTAATATACCCCACACCCTCACTGTAATATACCGCACATCCTCACTAATATACCCCACACCCTCCCTGTAATATACCCCACACCCTCCCTGTAATATACCCCACACCCTCACTGTAATATACCTCACATCCTCACTAATATACCCCACACCCTCCCTGTAATATACCCCACACCCTCCCTGTAATATACCCCACACCCTCACTGTAATATACCTCACACCCTCCCTGTAATATACCCCACACCCTCCCTGTAATATACCCCACACCCTCACTGTAATATACCCCACACCCTCACTGTAATATACCCCACACCCTCACTGTAATATACCTCACACCCTCACTGTAATATACCCCACAACCTCACTGTAATATACCCCACACCCTCACAGTAATATACCTCACATCCTCACTGTAATATACCCCACAACCTCACTCTAATATACCCCACACCCTCCCTGTAATATACCCCACACCCTCACTGTAATATACCCCACACCATCACTGCAATATACCCCACATCCTCACTCCAATATACCCCACTTCCTCACTGTAATATACCCCACATCCTCACTGTAATATACCCCACATCCTCACTGTAATATACCCCACATCCTCACTGTAATATACCTCACACCCTCCCTGTAATATACCACACATCCTCACTCTAATATACCCCACACACTCACTGTAATATACCCCACACCCTCACTGTAATATACCCCACACCCTCACTGTAATATACCTCACATCCTCACTGTAATATACCCCACATCCTCACTGTAATATACCCCACATCCTCACTGTAATATACCCCACACCCTCACTGTAATATACCCCACATCCTCACTGTAATATACCCCACATCCTCACTGTAATATACCCCACACCCTCACTGTAATATACCCCACATCCTCACTGTAATATACCCCACATCCTCATTGTATATACCTCACACCCTCCCTGTAATATACCCCACATCCTCACTGTAATATACCCCACTCCCTCACTGTAATATACCCCACACCCTCACTGTAATATACCCCACACCCTCCCTGTAATATACCCCACATCCTCACTGTAATATACCCCACATCCTCACTAATATACCCCACTCCCCCCTGTAATATACCCCACATCCTCACTGTAATATACTCCACATCCTCACTGTAATATACCCCACACCATCACTGCAATATACCCCACATCCTCACTCCAATATACCCCACAACCTCACTGTAATATACCTCACATCCTCACTCTAATATACCCCACACCCTCCCTGTAATATACCCCACACCCTCACTGTAATATACCCCACATCCTCACTAATATACCCCACACCCTCCCTGTAATATACCCCACACCCTCACTGGAATATACCCCACACCCTCACTGTAATATACGCCACACCCTCACTGTAATATACCTCACATCCTCCCTGTAATATACCCCACACCCTCCCTGTAATATACCTCACATCCTCCCTGTAATATACCCCACACCCTCCCTGTAATATACCCTCCATCCACACTAATATACCCCACACCCTCACTCTAATATACCCCACACCCGCCCTGTAATATACCCCACACCATCCCTGTAATATACATCACATCCTCACTAATATACCCCACACCCTCCCCGTAATATACCCCACATCCTCACTAATATACCCCACATCCTCACTGTAATATACCCCACATCCTCACTGTAATATACTCCACATCCTCACTAATATACCCCACACCCTCCCTGTAATATACCCCACACCCTCCCTGTAATATACCCCACACTCTCACTGTAATATACCTCACATCCTCACTAATATACCCCACACCCTCCCTGTAATATACCCCACACCCTCCCTGTAATATACCCCACACCCTCACTGTAATATACCTCACATCCTCACTAATATACCTCACACCCTCCCTGTAATATACCCCACACCCTCCCTGTAATATACCCCACACCCTCACTGTAATATACCCCACAGCCTCACTGTAATATACCCCACACACTCACTGTAATATACCTCACACCCTCACTGTAATATACCCCACACCCTCACTGTAATATACCACACACCCTCCCTGTAATATACCCCACACCCTCACTGTAATATAACTCACATCCTCACTAATATACCTCACACTCTCCCTGTAATATACCCCACACCCTCCCTGTAATATACCCCACACCCTCACTGTAATATACCCCACATCCTCACTGTAATATACCCCACACCCTCCCTGTAATATACCCCACATCCTCACTGTAATGTACCGCACATCCTCACTGTAATATACCCCACATCCTCACTGTAATATACCCCACACCCTCCCTGTAATATACCCCACACCCTCACTGTAATATACCCCACATCCTCACTGTAATATACCCCACACCCTCCCTGTAATATACCCCACATCCTCACTGTAATATACCGCACATCCTCACTGTAATATACCCCACAGCCTCACTGTAATATACCCCACACACTCACTGTAATATACCTCACACCCTCACTGTAATATACCCCACACCCTCACTGTAATATACCCCACACCCTCCCTGTAATATACCCCACACCCTCACTGTAATATACCTCACATCCTCACTAATATACCTCACTCCCTCCCTGTAATATACCCCACACCCTCCCTGTAATATACCCGACACCCCCCCTGTAATATACCCCACATCCTCACTGTAATATACCCCACATCCTCACTGTAATATACCCCACATCCTCACTGTAATATACTCCACATCCTCACTGTAATATACCCCACACCATCACTGCAATATACCCCACATCCTCACTCCAATATACCCCACATCCTCACTGTAATATACCCCACATCCTCACTGTAATATACCTCACATCGTCACTGTAATATACCCCACATCCTCACTGTAATATACCTCACATCCTCACTGTAATATACCCCACACCCTCACTGTAATATACCTCACATCCTCACTGTAATATACCCCACACCATCACTGCAATATACCCCACATCCTCACTCCAATATACCCCACATCCTCACTGTAATATACCCCACATCCTCACTGTAATATACCTCACATCCTCACTAATATACCCCACATCCTCACTGTAATATACCCCACACCCTCACTGTAATATACCCCACACCATCACTGCAATATACCCCACATCCTCACTCCAATATACCCCACATCCTCACTGTAATATACCCCACACCCTCACTGTAATATACCCCACATCCTCACTGTAATGTACCCCACATCCTCACTGTAATATACCCCACATCCTCACTCTGATATACCCCACACCCTCCCTGTAATATACCCCACATCCTCACTGTAATATACCCCACACCCTCACTCTAATATACCCCACACCCTCACTGTAATATTCCCCACATCCTCACTGTAATATACCCCACATCCTCACTGTAATATACCTCACACTCTCACTGTAATATACCCCACACCCTCACTGTAATATTCCCCACATCCTCACTGTAATATACCCAACATCCTCACTGTAATATACCCCACACTCTCACTGTAATATACCCCACATCCTCACTGTAATATACCCCACACCCACACTGTAATATACCTCACATCCTCACTGTGATATACCCCACACTCTCACTGTAATATACCCCACACCCTCACTGTAATATTCCCCACATCCTCACTCTAATATACCCCACATCCTCACTGTAATATACCCAACATCCTCACTGTAATATACCCCACACTCTCACTGTAATATACCCCACATCCTCACTGTAATATACCCCACACCCTCACTGTAATATACCTCACATCCTCACTGTGATATACCCCACACTCTCACTGTAATATACCCCACACCCTCACTGTAATATACCCCATATTCTCACTGTAATATACCCCACACTCTCACTGTAATATACCCCACATCCTCACTGTAATATACGCCACACCCTCACTGTAATATACCTCACATCCTCCCTGTAATATACCCCACCTCACATCCTCCCTGTAATATACCCCACACCCTCCCTGTAATATACCTCACATCCTCCCTGTAATATACCCCACACCCTCCCTGTAATATACCCCACATCCTCACTAATATACCCCACACCCTCACTCTAATATACCCCACACCCTCCCTGTAATATACCCCACACCTTCCCTGTAATATACCTCACATACTCACTAATATACCCCACATCCTCACTGTAATATACCCCACACCCTCACTGTAATATACCTCACATCCTCCCTGTAATATACCCCACACCCTCCCTGTAATATACCCCACATCCTCACTAATATACCCCACACCCTCCCTGTAATATACATCACATACTCACTAATATACCCCACACCCGCCCTGTAATATACCCCACATCCTCACTAATATACCCCACACCCTCACTCTAATATACCCCACATCCTCACTGTAATATACCCCACATCCTCACTGTAATATACCCCACATCCTCACTAATATACCCCACACCCTCCCTGTAATATACCCCACACCCTCCCTGTAATATACCCCACACCCTCACTGTAATATACCTCACATCCTCACTAATATACCCCACACCCTCCCTGTAATATACCCCACACCCTCCCTGTAATATACCCCACACCCTCACTGTAATATACCTCACATCCTCAGTAATATACCTCACATCCTTACTGTAATATACCCCACACCCTCACTGTAATATACCCCACATCCTCACTGTAATATACCCCACATCCTCACTGTAATATACCTCACACCCTCCCTGTAATATACCACACATCCTCACTCTAATATACCCCACACACTCACTGTAATATACCCCACACCCTCACTGTAATATACCCCACACCCTCACTGTAATATACCTCACATCCTCACTGTAATATACCCCACATCCTCACTGTAATATACCCCACATCCTCACTGTAATATACCCCACACCCTCACTGTAATATACCCCACATCCTCACTGTAATATACCCCACATCCTCACTGTAATATACCCCACACCCTCACTGTAATATACCCCACATCCTCACTGTAATATACCCCACATCCTCATTGTATATACCTCACACCCTCCCTGTAATATACCCCACACCCTCACTGTAATATACCCCACACCCTCCCTGTAATATACCCCACATCCTCACTGTAATATACCCCACATCCTCACTAATATACCCCACCCCCCCCTGTAATATACCCCACATCCTCACTGTAATATACTCCACATCCTCACTGTAATATACCCCACACCATCACTGCAATATACCCCACATCCTCACTCCAATATACCCCACAACCTCACTGTAATATACCTCACATCCTCACTCTAATATACCCCACACCCTCCCTGTAATATACCCCACACCCTCACTGTAATATACCCCACATCCTCACTAATATACCCCACACCCTCCCTGTAATATACCCCACACCCTCACTGGAATATACCCCACACCCTCACTGGAATATACCCCACACCCTCACTGTAATATACGCCACACCCTCACTGTAATATACCTCACATCCTCCCTGTAATATACCCCACACCCTCCCTGTAATATACCCTACATCCTCACTAATATACCCCACACCCTCACTCTAATATACCCCACACCCTCCCTGTAATATACCCCACACCCTCCCTGTAATATACATCACATCCTCACTAATATACCCCACACCCTCCCTGTAATATACCCCACATCCTCACTAATATACCCCACATCCTCACTGTAATATACCCCACATCCTCACTGTAATATACTCCACATCCTCACTAATATACCCCACACCCTCCCTGTAATATACCCCACACCCTCCCTGTAATATACCCCACACTCTCACTGTAATATACCTCACATCCTCACTAATATACCCCACACCCTCCCTGTAATATACCCCACACCCTCCCTGTAATATACCCCACACCCTCACTGTAATATACCTCACATCCTCACTAATATACCTCACACCCTCCCTGTAATATACCCCACACTCTCCCTGTAATATACCCCACACCCTCACTGTAATATACCCCACAGCCTCACTGTAATATACCCCACACACTCACTGTAATATACCTCACACCCTCACTGTAATATACCCCACACCCTCACTGTAATATACCACACACCCTCCCTGTAATATACCCCACACCCTCACTGTAATATACCTCACATCCTCACTAATATACCTCACACTCTCCCTGTAATATACCCCACACCCTCCCTGTAATATACCCCACACCCTCACTGTAATATACCCCACATCCTCACTGTAATATACCCCACACCCTCCCTGTAATATACCCCACATCCTCACTGTAATGTACCGCACATCCTCACTGTAATATACCCCACATCCTCACTGTAATATACCCCACACCCTCCCTGTAATATACCCCACACCCTCACTGTAATATACCCCACATCCTCACTGTAATATACCCCACATCCTCCCTGTAATATACCCCACATCCTCACTGTAATATACCGCACATCCTCACTGTAATATACCCCACAGCCTCACTGTAATATACCCCACACACTCACTGTAATATACCTCACACCCTCACTGTAATATACCCCACACCCTCACTGTAATATACCCCACACCCTCCCTGTAATATACCCCACACCCTCACTGTAATATACCTCACATCCTCACTAATATACCTCACTCCCTCGCTGTAATATACCCCACACCATCACTGCAATATACCCCACATCCTCACTCCAATATACCCCACATCCTCACTGTAATATACCCCACATCCTCACTGTAATATACCTCACATCCTCACTGTAATATACCCCACATCCTCACTGTAATATACCTCACATCCTCACTGTAATATACCCCACACCCTCACTGTAATATACCTCACATCCTCACTGTAATATACCCCACACCATCACTGCAATATACCCCACATCCTCACTCCAATATACCCCACATCCTCACTGTAATATACCCCACATCCTCACTGTAATATACCTCACATCCTCACTGTAATATACCCCACATCCTCACTGTAATATACCCCACACCCTCACTGTAATATACCCCACACCATCACTGCAATATACCCCACATCCTCACTCCAATATACCCCACTTCCTCACTGTAATATACCCCACATCCTCACTGTAATGTACCCCACATCCTCACTGTAATATACCCCACATCCTCACTCTGATATACCCCACACCCTCCCTGTAATATACCCCACACCCTCCCTGTAATATACCCCACATCCTCACTGTAATATACCCCACACCCTCACTCTAATATACCCCACACCCTCACTGTAATATTCCCCACATCCTCACTGTAATATACCCCACATCCTCACTGTAATATACCTCACACTCTCACTGTAATATACCCCACACCCTCACTGTAATATTCCCCACATCCTCACTGTAATATACCCAACATCCTCACTGTAATATACCCCACACTCTCACTGTAATATACCCCACATCCTCACTGTAATATACCCCACACCCTCACTGTAATATACCTCACATCCTCACTGTGATATACCCCACACTCTCACTGTAATATACCCCACACCCTCACTGTAATATTCCCCACATCCTCACTGTAATATACCCCACATCCTCACTGTAATATACCCAACATCCTCACTGTAATATACCCCACACTCTCACTGTAATATACCCCACATCCTCACTGTAATATACCCCACACCCTCACTGTAATATACCTCACATCCTCACTGTGATATACCCCACACTCTCACTGTAATATACCCCACACCCTCACTGTAATATACCCCATATTCTCACTGTAATATACCCCACACTCTCACTGTAATATACCCCACATCCTCCCTGTAATATACCCCACACCCTCCCTGTAATATACCTCACATCCTCCCTGTAATATACCTGTGGTAGTATGTATTGGGGGTCATGTGGGACTGGAAGCCCTAATGTCATTGGCTGACAGATCCCGGGTCCTGGTTGGCCGTTGACCTCATACTCCGCCCTGAAGGCGAAGTATAAGAAGCCGGTGCCTTCCGCCGCATGCCAGTTTACTATCGGGCTGCTGGGGAACAGACACGCTTAATAAAGCCTCATCGACTTCACTCTGTTTGTCTCACGGAGTCTTTGTGCGCCACAATACCCCACACCCTCCCTGTAATATACCCCACATCCTCACTAATATACCCCACACCCTCACTCTAATATACCCCACACCCTCCCTGTAATATACCCCACACCTTCCCTGTAATATACCTCACATCCTCACTAATATACCCCACATCCTCACTAATATACCCCACACCCTCCCTGTAATATACATCACATACTCACTAATATACCCCACACCCTCCCTGTAATATACCCCACATCCTCACTAATATACCCCACACCCTCCCTGTAATATACCCCACACCCTCCCTGTAATATACCCCACACCCTCACTGTAATATACCTCACATCCTCACTAATATACCCCACACCCTCCCTGTAATATACCCCACATCCTCACTGTAATATACCCCACACCCTCACTGTAATATACCCCACATCCTCACTGTAATATACCAACATCCTCACTGTAATATACCACACACTCTCACTGTAATATACCCCACACCCTCTCCGTAATATACCCCACATCCTCACTGTAATATACCCCACATTCTCACTGTAATATACCCCACACCCTCACTGTAATATACCTCACATCCTCACTGTAATATACCCCACACCCTCACTGTAATATACCTCACATCCTCACTGTAATATACCCCACACCCTCACTGTAATATACCTCACATCCTCACTGTAATATATCCGACATCCTCACTGTAATATACCCCACATCCTCACTGTAATATACCTCACATCCTCACTGTAATATACCCCACACCCTCACTGTGATATACCCCACATCCTCACTGTAATATACCTCACATCCTCACTGTAATATACCTCACATCCTCCCTGTAATATACCCCACCCCCTCACTATGATATACCCCACACGCTCACTGTAATATACCCCACACCCTCACTGTAATATACCCCACACCCTCACTGTGATATACCCCACATTCTCACTGCAATATACCCCACACCCTCACTGTAATATACCCAACATCCTCATGGTAATATACCCCACACCCTCACCGTAATATACCTCTCATCCTCTCTGTAATATACCTCACATCCTCACTGTAATATACCCCACACACTCACTGTAATATACCCCACATCCTCACTGTCATATACCCCACACCATCACCGTAATAAACCTCTCATCCTCTCTGTAATATACCTCACATCCTCACTGTAATATACCCCACACCCTCACTGTAATATACCTCACATCCTCACTGTAATATACCCCACACCCTCACCGTAATATACCTCTCATCCTCTCTGTAATATACCTCACATCCTCACTGTAATATACCCCACATCCGCACTGTAATATAGCCCATACCCTCACTGTAATATACCCCACTCCCTCACTGTAATATACCTCACACCCTCACTGTAATATCCCTCATATCCTCACTGTAATATACCTCACATCCTCATTGTAATATACCTCACATCCTCACTGTAATATACCCCACCACCTCACTGTAGTATACCCCATACCCTCACTGTAATAGACCCCACTCCCTCACTGTAATAATCCACACACCATCACTGTAATAGACCCCACACCCTCACTGTAATTTACCCCACACCCTCACTGTAGTATACCCCATACCCTCACTCTAAGATACTCACATCCTCACTGTAATATACCCCACACCCTCACTGTAATATACCCCACATCCTCACTGTAGTATACCCCATACCCTCACTCTAATGTACCCCACATCCTCACTGTAATGTACCCCACACCCTCACTGTAATATACCCCACACCCTCACTGTAATATACCCCACACCCTCGCTGTAATATACCCCACACCCTCACTGTAATATACCCCACATCCTCACTGTAATATACCCCACACCCTCACTGTAATATACCTCACATCCTCACTGTAATATACCTCACATCCTCACTGTAATATACCTCACATCCTCCCTGTTATATACCCCACCCCCTCACTGTGATATACCCCACACCCTCACTGTAATATACCCCACACCCTCACTGTAATATACCCCACACCCTCACTGTGATATACCCCACATTCTCACTGCAATATACCCCACACCCTCACTGTAATATACCCCACATCCTCACTGTAATATACCCCACATCCTCACTGTAATATACCCCACTCCCTCACTGTAATATACCCCACACCCTCACTGTAATATACCCCACACCCTCACTAATATACCCCACTCCCTGACTAAAATACCCCACACCCTCACTGTAATATACCTCACATCCTCCCTGTGATATACCCCACATCCTCAGTGTAATATACCCCACACCCTCACTGTAATATACCTCACATCCTCACTGTAATATACCCAACATCCTCACGGTAATATACCCCACACCCTCACCGTAATATACCTCTCATCCTCTCTGTAATATACCTCACATCCTCACAGTAATATACCCCACACACTCACTGTAATATACCCCACATCCTCACTGTAATGTACCCCACATCCTCACTGTAATGTACCCCACACCCTCACTGTAATATACCCCACACCCTCACTGTAATATACCCCACACCCTCACTGTAATATACCCCACACCCTCACTGTAATATACCCCACATTCTCACAGTAATATACCCCACACCCTCACTGTAATATACCCCACACCCTCACTGTAATATACCTCACATCCTCACTGTAATATACCCCACACCCTCACTGTAATATACCCCACATCCTCACTGTAATATACCCAACATCCTCACTGTAATATACCCCACACTCTCACTGTAATATACCCCACACCCTCACTGTAATATACCCCACACCCTCTCCGTAATATACCCCACATCCTCACTGTAATATACCCCACATTCTCACTGTAATATACCCCACACCCTCACTGTAATATACCTCACATCCTCACTGTAATATACCCCACACCCTCACTGTAATATACCTCACATCCTCACTGTAATATACCCCACACCCTCACTGTAATATACCTCACATCCTCACTGTAATATATCCGACATCCTCACTGTAATATACCCCACATCCTCACTGTAATATACCTCACATCCTCACTGTAATATACCCCACACCCTCACTGTGATATACCCCACATCCTCACTGTAATATACCTCACATCCTCACTGTAATATACCTCACATCCTCCCTGTAATATACCCCACCCCCTCACTGTGATATACCCCACACCCTCACTGTAATATACCCCACACCCTCACTGTGATATACCCCACATCCTCACTGCAGTATAACCCACACCCTCACTGTAATATATCCGACATCCTCACTGTAATATACCCCACATCCTCACTGTAATATACCCCACATCCTCAGTGTAATATACCCCACACCCTCACTGTAATATACCCCACACCCTCTCTGTATTATACCCCACACCCTCCCTGTAATATACCTCACACCCTCACTGTAATATACCCCACACCCTCACCGTACTAAACCTCTCATCCTCTCTGTAATATACCTCACATCCTCACTGTAATATACCCAACATCCTCACGGTAATATACCCCACACCCTCACCGTAATATACCGCTCATCCTCTCTGTAATATACATCACATCCTCACTGTAATATACCCCACACACTCACTGTAATATACCCCACATCCTCACTGTCATATACCCCACACCATCACCGTAATAAACCTCTCATCCTCTCTGTAATATACCTGACATCCTCACTGTAATAGACCCCACACCCTCACTGTAATATACCCCATATCCTCACTGTAATATACCCCATACCCTCACTCTAAGATACTCACATCCTCACTGTAATATACCCCACACCCTCACTGTAATATACCCCACATCCTCACTGTAGTATACCCCATACCCTCACTGTAATATACCCCACATCCTCACCATAATATACCCCACACCCTCACTCTAATATACCCCACACCCTCACTGTAATATACCCCATATCCTCACTGTAATATACCCCACACCCTTACTGTAATATACCCCACATCCTCACTGTAATATACCCCACACCCTCACTGTAATATACCTCACATTCTCACTGTAATATTCCCCACTCCCTCACTGTAATATACCCCACACCCTCACCATAATATACCCCACACCATCACTGTAATATACCCCACACCCTCACTCTAATATACCCCACATCCTCACTGTAATATACCCCACATCCTCCCTGTAATACACCCCACACCCTCACTCTAATATACCCCACATCCTCACTGTAATATATCTCACATCCTCACTGTAATATACCCCACATCCTGACTGTAATATACCTCACATCCTCACTGTAATATACCCCACATCCTCACTGTAATATACCCCACATCCTCCCTGTAATATACCCCACACCCTCACTAATATACCCCACACCCTCACTGTAATATACCCCACACCCTTACTGTAATATACCCAACATCCTCACTGTAATATACCCCACACCCTCACTGTAATATACCCCACATCCTCACTGTAATATACCCCACACCCTCACTAATATACCCCACACCCTCACTAATATACCCCACACCCTCACTGTAATATACCCCACACCCTCATTGTAATATACCCCACACCCTCACTGTAATATACCCCATACCCTCAGTCTAAGATACTCACATCCTCACTGTAATATACCCCACACCCTCACTGTAATATACCCCACATCCTCACTGTAGTATACCTCATACCCTCACTGTAATATACCCCACATCCTCACCATAATATACCCCACACCCTCACTCTAATATACCCCACACCCTCACTGTAATATTCCCCACATCCTCACTGTAATATACCCCACATCCTCACTGTAATATACCTCACACTCTCACTGTAATATACCCCACACCCTCACTGTAATATTCCCCACATCCTCACTGTAATATACCCAACATCCTCACTGTAATATACCCCACACTCTCACTGTAATATACCCCACATCCTCACTGTAATATACCCCACACCCTCACTGTAATATACCTCACATCCTCACTGTGATATACCCCACACTCTCACTGTAATATACCCCACACCCTCACTGTAATATTCCCCACATCCTCACTGTAATATACCCCACATCCTCACTGTAATATACCCAACATCCTCACTGTAATATACCCCACACTCTCACTGTAATATACCCCACATCCTCACTGTAATATACCCCACACCCTCACTGTAATATACCTCACATCCTCACTGTGATATACCCCACACTCTCACTGTAATATACCCCACACCCTCACTGTAATATACCCCATATTCTCACTGTAATATACCCCACACTCTCACTGTAATATACCCCACATCCTCACTGTAATATACGCCACACCCTCACTGTAATATACCTCACATCCTCCCTGTAATATACCCCACACCCTCCCTGTAATATACCTCACATCCTCCCTGTAATATACCTGTGGTAGTATGTATTGGGGGTCATGTGGGACTGGAAGCCCTAATGTCATTGGCTGACAGATCCCGGGTCCTGGTTGGCCGTTGACCTCATACTCCGCCCTGAAGGCGAAGTATAAGAAGCCGGTGCCTTCCGCCGCATGCCAGTTTACTATCGGGCTGCTGGGGAACAGACACGCTTAATAAAGCCTCATCGACTTCACTCTGTTTGTCTCACGGAGTCTTTGTGCGCCACAATACCCCACACCCTCCCTGTAATATACCCCACATCCTCACTAATATACCCCACACCCTCACTCTAATATACCCCACACCCTCCCTGTAATATACCCCACACCTTCCCTGTAATATACCTCACATCCTCACTAATATACCCCACATCCTCACTAATATACCCCACACCCTCCCTGTAATATACATCACATACTCACTAATATACCCCACACCCTCCCTGTAATATACCCCACATCCTCACTAATATACCCCACACCCTCCCTGTAATATACCCCACACCCTCCCTGTAATATACCCCACACCCTCACTGTAATATACCTCACATCCTCACTAATATACCCCACACCCTCCCTGTAATATACCCCACATCCTCACTGTAATATACCCCACACCCTCACTGTAATATACCCCACATCCTCACTGTAATATACCAACATCCTCACTGTAATATACCACACACTCTCACTGTAATATACCCCACACCCTCTCCGTAATATACCCCACATCCTCACTGTAATATACCCCACATTCTCACTGTAATATACCCCACACCCTCACTGTAATATACCTCACATCCTCACTGTAATATACCCCACACCCTCACTGTAATATACCTCACATCCTCACTGTAATATACCCCACACCCTCACTGTAATATACCTCACATCCTCACTGTAATATATCCGACATCCTCACTGTAATATACCCCACATCCTCACTGTAATATACCTCACATCCTCACTGTAATATACCCCACACCCTCACTGTGATATACCCCACATCCTCACTGTAATATACCTCACATCCTCACTGTAATATACCTCACATCCTCCCTGTAATATACCCCACCCCCTCACTATGATATACCCCACACGCTCACTGTAATATACCCCACACCCTCACTGTAATATACCCCACACCCTCACTGTGATATACCCCACATTCTCACTGCAATATACCCCACACCCTCACTGTAATATACCCAACATCCTCATGGTAATATACCCCACACCCTCACCGTAATATACCTCTCATCCTCTCTGTAATATACCTCACATCCTCACTGTAATATACCCCACACACTCACTGTAATATACCCCACATCCTCACTGTCATATACCCCACACCATCACCGTAATAAACCTCTCATCCTCTCTGTAATATACCTCACATCCTCACTGTAATATACCCCACACCCTCACTGTAATATACCTCACATCCTCACTGTAATATACCCCACACCCTCACCGTAATATACCTCTCATCCTCTCTGTAATATACCTCACATCCTCACTGTAATATACCCCACATCCGCACTGTAATATAGCCCATACCCTCACTGTAATATACCCCACTCCCTCACTGTAATATACCTCACACCCTCACTGTAATATCCCTCATATCCTCACTGTAATATACCTCACATCCTCATTGTAATATACCTCACATCCTCACTGTAATATACCCCACCACCTCACTGTAGTATACCCCATACCCTCACTGTAATAGACCCCACTCCCTCACTGTAATAATCCACACACCATCACTGTAATAGACCCCACACCCTCACTGTAATTTACCCCACACCCTCACTGTAGTATACCCCATACCCTCACTCTAAGATACTCACATCCTCACTGTAATATACCCCACACCCTCACTGTAATATACCCCACATCCTCACTGTAGTATACCCCATACCCTCACTCTAATGTACCCCACATCCTCACTGTAATGTACCCCACACCCTCACTGTAATATACCCCACACCCTCACTGTAATATACCCCACACCCTCGCTGTAATATACCCCACACCCTCACTGTAATATACCCCACATCCTCACTGTAATATACCCCACACCCTCACTGTAATATACCTCACATCCTCACTGTAATATACCTCACATCCTCACTGTAATATACCTCACATCCTCCCTGTTATATACCCCACCCCCTCACTGTGATATACCCCACACCCTCACTGTAATATACCCCACACCCTCACTGTAATATACCCCACACCCTCACTGTGATATACCCCACATTCTCACTGCAATATACCCCACACCCTCACTGTAATATACCCCACATCCTCACTGTAATATACCCCACATCCTCACTGTAATATACCCCACTCCCTCACTGTAATATACCCCACACCCTCACTGTAATATACCCCACACCCTCACTAATATACCCCACTCCCTGACTAAAATACCCCACACCCTCACTGTAATATACCTCACATCCTCCCTGTGATATACCCCACATCCTCAGTGTAATATACCCCACACCCTCACTGTAATATACCTCACATCCTCACTGTAATATACCCAACATCCTCACGGTAATATACCCCACACCCTCACCGTAATATACCTCTCATCCTCTCTGTAATATACCTCACATCCTCACAGTAATATACCCCACACACTCACTGTAATATACCCCACATCCTCACTGTAATGTACCCCACATCCTCACTGTAATGTACCCCACACCCTCACTGTAATATACCCCACACCCTCACTGTAATATACCCCACACCCTCACTGTAATATACCCCACACCCTCACTGTAATATACCCCACATTCTCACAGTAATATACCCCACACCCTCACTGTAATATACCCCACACCCTCACTGTAATATACCTCACATCCTCACTGTAATATACCCCACACCCTCACTGTAATATACCCCACATCCTCACTGTAATATACCCAACATCCTCACTGTAATATACCCCACACTCTCACTGTAATATACCCCACACCCTCACTGTAATATACCCCACACCCTCTCCGTAATATACCCCACATCCTCACTGTAATATACCCCACATTCTCACTGTAATATACCCCACACCCTCACTGTAATATACCTCACATCCTCACTGTAATATACCCCACACCCTCACTGTAATATACCTCACATCCTCACTGTAATATACCCCACACCCTCACTGTAATATACCTCACATCCTCACTGTAATATATCCGACATCCTCACTGTAATATACCCCACATCCTCACTGTAATATACCTCACATCCTCACTGTAATATACCCCACACCCTCACTGTGATATACCCCACATCCTCACTGTAATATACCTCACATCCTCACTGTAATATACCTCACATCCTCCCTGTAATATACCCCACCCCCTCACTGTGATATACCCCACACCCTCACTGTAATATACCCCACACCCTCACTGTGATATACCCCACATCCTCACTGCAGTATAACCCACACCCTCACTGTAATATATCCGACATCCTCACTGTAATATACCCCACATCCTCACTGTAATATACCCCACATCCTCAGTGTAATATACCCCACACCCTCACTGTAATATACCCCACACCCTCTCTGTATTATACCCCACACCCTCCCTGTAATATACCTCACACCCTCACTGTAATATACCCCACACCCTCACCGTACTAAACCTCTCATCCTCTCTGTAATATACCTCACATCCTCACTGTAATATACCCAACATCCTCACGGTAATATACCCCACACCCTCACCGTAATATACCGCTCATCCTCTCTGTAATATACATCACATCCTCACTGTAATATACCCCACACACTCACTGTAATATACCCCACATCCTCACTGTCATATACCCCACACCATCACCGTAATAAACCTCTCATCCTCTCTGTAATATACCTCACATCCTCACTGTAATAGACCCCACACCCTCACTGTAATATACCCCATATCCTCACTGTAATATACCCCATACCCTCACTCTAAGATACTCACATCCTCACTGTAATATACCCCACACCCTCACTGTAATATACCCCACATCCTCACTGTAGTATACCCCATACCCTCACTGTAATATACCCCACATCCTCACCATAATATACCCCACACCCTCACTCTAATATACCCCACACCCTCACTGTAATATACCCCATATCCTCACTGTAATATACCCCACACCCTTACTGTAATATACCCCACATCCTCACTGTAATATACCCCACACCCTCACTGTAATATACCTCACATTCTCACTGTAATATTCCCCACTCCCTCACTGTAATATACCCCACACCCTCACCATAATATACCCCACACCATCACTGTAATATACCCCACACCCTCACTCTAATATACCCCACATCCTCACTGTAATATACCCCACATCCTCCCTGTAATACACCCCACACCCTCACTCTAATATACCCCACATCCTCACTGTAATATATCTCACATCCTCACTGTAATATACCCCACATCCTGACTGTAATATACCTCACATCCTCACTGTAATATACCCCACATCCTCACTGTAATATACCCCACATCCTCCCTGTAATATACCCCACACCCTCACTAATATACCCCACACCCTCACTGTAATATACCCCACACCCTTACTGTAATATACCCAACATCCTCACTGTAATATACCCCACACCCTCACTGTAATATACCCCACATCCTCACTGTAATATACCCCACACCCTCACTAATATACCCCACACCCTCACTAATATACCCCACACCCTCACTGTAATATACCCCACACCCTCATTGTAATATACCCCACACCCTCACTGTAATATACCCCATACCCTCAGTCTAAGATACTCACATCCTCACTGTAATATACCCCACACCCTCACTGTAATATACCCCACATCCTCACTGTAGTATACCCCATACCCTCACTGTAATATACCCCACATCCTCACCATAATATACCCCACACCCTCACTCTAATATACCCCACACCCTCACTGTAATATACCCCACATCCTCACTGTAATATACCCCACACCCTTACTGTAATATACCCCACATCCTCACTGTAATATACCCCACACCCTCACTGTAATATACCTCACATTCGCACTGTAATATTCCCCACTCCCTCACTGTAATATACCCCACACCCTCACCATAATATACCCCACACCATCACTGTAATATACCCCACACCCTCACTCTAATATACCCCACATCCTCACTGTAATATACCCCACATCCTCCCTGTAATACACCCCACACCCTCACTCTAATATACCCCACATCCTCACTGTAATATACCCCACACCCTCACTGTAATATACCTCACATTCGCACTGTAATATTCCCCACTCCCTCACTGTAATATACCCCACACCCTCACCATAATATACCCCACACCATCACTGTAATATACCCCACACCCTCACTCTAATATACCCCACATCCTCACTGTAATATACCCCACACCCTCACTGTAATATACCCCACATCCTCATTGTAATATACCCCACACCCTCACTAATATACCCCACATCCTCACTAATATACCCCACACCCTCACTGTAATATACCCCACATCCTCACTGTAATATACCCCACACACTCACTGTAATATACCCCACATCCTCACTGTTATATACCCCACACCCTCACTGTAATATACCCCACATCCTCACTGTAATATACCCCACACCCTCACTGTAATATACTCCACATCCTCACTGTAATATACCCCACACACTCACTGTAATATACCCCACATCCTCACTGTAATATACCCCACACCCTTACTGTAATATACCCCACATCCTCACTGTAATATACCCCACACCCTCACTGTAATATACCCCACATCCTCACTGTAATATACCCCACACCCTCACTGTAATATACCCCACATCCTCACTGTAATATACCCTACACCCTTACTGTAATATACCCCACATCCTCACTGTAATATACCCCACACCCTCACTGCAATATACCCCATATCCTCACTGTAATATACCCCCACACACTCACTGTAATATACCCCACATCCTCACTGTAATATACCCCACACCCTCACTCTAATATTCCCCACATCCTCACTGTAATATACCCCACATCCTCACTGTAATATACCCCACACCCTCACTGTAATATACCCCACACCCCCACTAATATACCCCACACCCTCACTGTAATATACTCCACACCCTCACTGTAATATACCCCACATCCTCACTGTAATATACCCCACATCCTCACTGTAATATACCCCACATCCTCACTGTAATATACCCCACATCCTCACTGTAATATACCCCACATCCTCACTGTAATATATCCCACATCCTCACTGTAATATACCCCACACCCTCACTGTAATATACCCCACAACCTCACTGTAATATAGCCCACACCCTCACTGTGATATACCCCACATTCTCACTGCAATATACCCCACACCCTCACTGTAATATACCCCACATCCTCACTCTAATATACCCCACATCCTCACTGTAATATAGCCCACTCCCTCACTGTAATATACCCCACACCCTCACTGTAATATACCCCACACCCTCACTAATATACCCCACTCCCTCACTAATATACCCCACACCCTCACTGTAATATACCTCACATCCTCCCTGTGATATACCCCACATCCTCAGTGTAATATACCCCACACCCTCACTGTAATATACCTCACATCCTCACTATAATATACCTCACACCCTCACTGTAATATACCCCACACCCTCACCGTAATAAACCTCTCATCCTCTCTGTAACATACCTCACATCCTCACTGTAATATATCCCACATCCTCACTGTAATATACCCCACACCCTCACTGTAATATACCCCACACCCTTACTGTAATATACCCCACATCCTCACTGTAATATACCCCACACCCTCACTGTAATATACCCCACATCCTCACTGTAATATACCCCACACCCTCACTAATATACCCCACACCCTCACTAATATACCCCACACCCTCACTGTAATATACCCCACACCCTCATTGTAATATACCCCACACCCTCACTGTAATATACCCCATACCCTCAGTCTAAGATACTCACATCCTCACTGTAATATACCCCACACCCTCACTGTAATATACCCCACATCCTCACTGTAGTATACCCCATACCCTCACTGTAATATACCCCACATCCTCACCATAATATACCCGACACCCTCACTCTAATATACCCCACACCCTCACTGTAATATACCCCACATCCTCACTGTAATATACCCCACACCCTTACTGTAATATACCCCACACCCTCACTGTAATATACCCCACATCCTCACTGTAGTATACCCCATACCCTCACTGTAATATACCCCACACCCTCACTCTAATATACCCCACACCCTCACTGTAATATACCCCACATCCTCACTGTAATATACCCCACACCCTTACTGTAATATACCCCACATCCTCACTGTAATATACCCCACACCCTCACTGTAATATACCTCACATTCGCACTGTAATATTCCCCACTCCCTCACTGTAATATACCCCACACCCTCACCATAATATACCCCACACCATCACTGTAATATACCCCACACCCTCACTCTAATATACCCCACATCCTCACTGTAATATACCCCACATCCTCCCTGTAATACACCCCACACCCTCACTCTAATATACCCCACATCCTCACTGTAATATACCCCACACCCTCACTGTAATATACCTCACATTCGCACTGTAATATTCCCCACTCCCTCACTGTAATATACCCCACACCCTCACCATAATATACCCCACACCATCACTGTAATATACCCCACACCCTCACTCTAATATACCCCACATCCTCACTGTAATATACCCCACACCCTCACTGTAATATACCCCACATCCTCATTGTAATATACCCCACACCCTCACTAATATACCCCACATCCTCACTAATATACCCCACACCCTCACTGTAATATACCCCACATCCTCACTGTAATATACCCCACACACTCACTGTAATATACCCCACATCCTCACTGTTATATACCCCACACCCTCACTGTAATATACCCCACATCCTCACTGTAATATACCCCACACCCTCACTGTAATATACTCCACATCCTCACTGTAATATACCCCACACACTCACTGTAATATACCCCACATCCTCACTGTAATATACCCCACACCCTTACTGTAATATACCCCACATCCTCACTGTAATATACCCCACACCCTCACTGTAATATACCCCACATCCTCACTGTAATATACCCCACACCCTCACTGTAATATACCCCACATCCTCACTGTAATATACCCTACACCCTTACTGTAATATACCCCACATCCTCACTGTAATATACCCCACACCCTCACTGCAATATACCCCATATCCTCACTGTAATATACCCCCACACCCTCACTGTAATATACCCCACATCCTCACTGTAATATACCCCACACCCTCACTCTAATATTCCCCACATCCTCACTGTAATATACCCCACATCCTCACTGTAATATACCCCACACCCTCACTGTAATATACTCCACACCCCCACTAATATACCCCACACCCTCACTGTAATATACTCCACACCCTCACTGTAATATACCCCACATCCTCACTGTAATATACCCCACATCCTCACTGTAATATACCCCACATCCTCACTGTAATATACCCCACATCCTCACTGTAATATACCCCACATCCTCACTGTAATATATCCCACATCCTCACTGTAATATACCCCACACCCTCACTGTAATATACCCCACAACCTCACTGTAATATAGCCCACACCCTCACTGTGATATACCCCACATTCTCACTGCAATATACCCCACACCCTCACTGTAATATACCCCACATCCTCACTGTAATATACCCCACATCCTCACTGTAATATAGCCCACTCCCTCACTGTAATATACCCCACACCCTCACTGTAATATACCCCACACCCTCACTAATATACCCCACTCCCTCACTAATATACCCCACACCCTCACTGTAATATACCTCACATCCTCCCTGTGATATACCCCACATCCTCAGTGTAATATACCCCACACCCTCACTGTAATATACCTCACATCCTCACTATAATATACCTCACACCCTCACTGTAATATACCCCACACCCTCACCGTAATAAACCTCTCATCCTCTCTGTAATATACCTCACATCCTCACTGTAATATATCCCACATCCTCACTGTAATATACCCCACACCCTCACTGTAATATACCCCACACCCTTACTGTAATATACCCCACATCCTCACTGTAATATACCCCACACCCTCACTGTAATATACCCCACATCCTCACTGTAATATACCCCACACCCTCACTAATATACCCCACACCCTCACTAATATACCCCACACCCTCACTGTAATATACCCCACACCCTCATTGTAATATACCCCACACCCTCACTGTAATATACCCCATACCCTCAGTCTAAGATACTCACATCCTCACTGTAATATACCCCACACCCTCACTGTAATATACCCCACATCCTCACTGTAGTATACCCCATACCCTCACTGTAATATACCCCACATCCTCACCATAATATACCCCACACCCTCACTCTAATATACCCCACACCCTCACTGTAATATACCCCACATCCTCACTGTAATATACCCCACACCCTTACTGTAATATACCCCACATCCTCACTGTAATATACCCCACACCCTCACTGTAATATACCTCACATTTGCACTGTAATATTCCCCACTCCCTCACTGTAATATACCCCACACCCTCACCATAATATACCCCACACCATCACTGTAATATACCCCACACCCTCACTCTAATATACCCCACATCCTCACTGTAATATACCCCACATCCTCCCTGTAATACACCCCACACCCTCACTCTAATATACCCCACATCCTCACTGTAATATACCCCACACCCTCACTGTAATATACCTCACATTCGCACTGTAATATTCCCCACTCCCTCACTGTAATATACCCCACACCCTCACCATAATATACCCCACACCATCACTGTAATATACCCCACACCCTCACTCTAATATACCCCACATCCTCACTGTAATATACCCCACACCCTCACTGTAATATACCCCACATCCTCATTGTAATATACCCCACACCCTCACTAATATACCCCACATCCTCACTAATATACCCCACACCCTCACTGTAATATACCCCACATCCTCACTGTAATATACCCCACACACTCACTGTAATATACCCCACATCCTCACTGTTATATACCCCACACCCTCACTGTAATATACCCCACATCCTCACTGTAATATACCCCACACCCTCACTGTAATATACTCCACATCCTCACTGTAATCTACCCCACACACTCACTGTAATATACCCCACATCCTCACTGTAATATACCCCACACCCTTACTGTAATATACCCCACATCCTCACTGTAATATACCCCACACCCTCACTGTAATATACCCCACATCCTCACTGTAATATACCCCACACCCTCACTGTAATATACCCCACATCCTCACTGTAATATACCCTACACCCTTACTGTAATATACCCCACATCCTCACTGTAATATACCCCACACCCTCACTGCAATATACCCCATATCCTCACTGTAATATACCCCCACACCCTCACTGTAATATACCCCACATCCTCACTGTAATATACCCCACACCCTCACTCTAATATTCCCCACATCCTCACTGTAATATACCCCACATCCTCACTGTAATATACCCCACACCCTCACTGTAATATACCCCACACCCCCACTAATATACCCCACACCCTCACTGTAATATACCCCATACCCTCACTGTAATATACCCCACATCCTCACTGTAATATACCCCACATCCTCACTGTAATATACCCCACATCCTCACTGTAATATACCCCACATCCTCACTGTAATATACCCCACATCCTCACTGTAACATACCCCACAACCTCACTGTAATATAGCCCACACCCTCACTGTGATATACCCCACATTCTCACTGCAATATACCCCACACCCTCACTGTAATATACCCCACATCCTCACTGTAATATACCCCACATCCTCACTGTAATATAGCCCACTCCCTCACTGTAATATACCCCACACCCTCACTGTAATATACCCCACACCCTCACTAATATACCCCACTCCCTCACTAATATACCCCACACCCTCACTGTAATATACCTCACATCCTCCCTGTGATATACCCCACATCCTCAGTGTAATATACCCCACACCCTCACTGTAATATACCTCACATCCTCACTATAATATACCTCACACCCTCACTGTAATATACCCCACACCCTCACCGTAATAAACCTCTCATCCTCTCTGTAATATACCTCACATCCTCACTGTAATATACCCAACATCCTCACGGTAATATACCCCACACCCTCACCGTAATATACCTCTCATCCTCTCTGTAATATACCTCACATCCTCACAGTAATATACCCCACACACTCACTGTAATATACCCCACATCCTCACTGTAATATACCCCACACCCTCACTGTAATATACCCCACACCCTCACTGTAATATACCTCACATCCTCACTGTAATATACCCCACACCCTCACTGTAATATACCCCACATCCTCACTGTAATATACCCAACATCCTCACTGTAATATACCCCACACTCTCACTGTAATATACCCCACACCCTCACTGTAATATACCCCACACCCTCTCCGTAATATACCCCACATCCTCACTGTAATATACCTCACATCCTCACTGTAATATACCCCCCACCCTCACTGTAATATACCTCACATCCTCACTGTAATATACCCCACACCCTCACTGTAATATACCTCACATCCTCACTGTAATATATCCGACATCCTCACTGTAATATACCCCACATCCTCACTGTAATATACCTCACATCCTCACTGTAATATACCCCACACCCTCACTGTGATATACCCCACATCCTCACTGTAATATACCTCACATCCTCACTGTAATATACCTCACATCCTCCCTGTAATATACCCCACCCCTCACTGT
The DNA here is from genome assembly GCF_047496885.1 of Scyliorhinus torazame. Taxonomy (NCBI): domain Eukaryota; kingdom Metazoa; phylum Chordata; class Chondrichthyes; order Carcharhiniformes; family Scyliorhinidae; genus Scyliorhinus; species Scyliorhinus torazame. Next base: position 139,570 of record NW_027307975.1, read on the forward strand.
GATATACCCCACACCCTCACTGTAATATACCCCACACCCTCACGGTAATATACCCCACACCCTCACTGTGATATACCCCACATTCTCACTGCAATATACCCCACACCCTCACTGTAATATATCCGACATCCTCACTGTAATATACCCCACATCCTCACTGTAATATACCTCACATCCTCACTGTAATATACCTCACATCCTCCCTGTGATATACCCCACATCCTCAGTGTAATATACCCCACACCCTCACTGTAATATACCCCACACCCTCTCTGTATTATACCCCACACCCTCCCTGTAATATAGCTCACACCCTCACTGTAATATACCCCACACCCTCACCGTACTAAACCTCTCATCCTCTCTGTAATATACCTCACGTCCTCACTGTCATATACCCCACACCATCACCGTAATAAACCTCTCATCCTCTCTGTAATATACCTCACATCCTCACTGTAATAGACCCCACACGCTCACTGTAATATACCCCATATCCTCATTGTAATATACCCCATACCCTCACTCTAAGATACTCACATCCTCACTGTAATATACCCCACACCCTCACTGTAATATACCCCACATCCTCACTGTAGTATACCCCATACCCTCACTGTAATATACCCCACATCCTCACCATAATATACCCCACACCCTCACTCTAATATACCCCACACCCTCACTGTAATATACCCCATATCCTCACTGTAATATACCCCACACCTTTACTGTAATATACCCCACATCCTCACTGTAATATACCCCACACCCTCACTGTAATATACCTCACATTCTCACTGTAATATTCCCCACTCCCTCATTGTAATATACCCCACACCCTCACCATAATATACCCCACACCATCACTGTAATATACCCCACAACCTCACTCTAATATACCCCACATCCTCACTGTAATATACCCCACATCCTCCCTGTAATACACCCCACACCCTCACTCTAATATACCCCACATCCTCACTGTAATATACCTCACATCCTCACTGTAATATACCCCACATCCTCACTGTAATATACCTCACATCCTCACTGTAATATACCCCACATCCTCACTGTAATATACCCCACATCCTCCCTGTAATATACCCCACACCCTCACTAATATACCCCACACCCTCACTGTAATATACCCCACACCCTTACTGTAATATACCCCACATCCTCACTGTAATATACCCCACACCCTCACTGTAATATACCCCACATCCTCACTGTAATATACCCCACACCCTCACTAATATACCCCACACCCTCACTAATATACCCCACACCCTCACTGTAATATACCCCACACCCTCACTGTAATATACCCCACACCCTCACTGTAATATACCTCACATCCGCCCTGTTATATACCCCACCCCCTCACTGTGATATACCCCACACCCTCACTGTAATATACCCCACACCCTCACTGTAATATACCCCACACCCTCACTGTGATATACCCCACATTCTCACTGCAATATACCCCACACCCTCACTGTAATATACCCCACATCCTCACTGTAATATAGCCCACTCCCTCACTGTAATATACCCCACACCCTCACTGTAATATACCCCACACCCTCACTAATATACCCCACTCCCTCACTAATATACCCCACACCCTCACTGTAATATACCTCACATCCTCCCTGTGATATACCCCACATCCTCAGTGTAATATACCCCACACCCTCACTGTAATCTACCTCACATCCTCACTATAATATACCTCACACCCTCACTGTAATATACCCCACACCCTCACCGTAATAAACCTCTCATCCTCTCTGTAATATACCTCACATCCTCACTGTAATATACCCAACATCCTCACGGTAATATACCCCACACCCTCACCGTAATATACCTCTCATCCTCTCTGTAATATACCTCACATCCTCACAGTAATATACCCCACACACTCACTGTAATATACCCCACATCCTCACTGTAATGTACCCCACATCCTCACTATAATGTACCCCACACCCTCACTGTAATATACCCCACACCCTCACTGTAATATACCCCACACCCTCACTGTAATATACCCCACACCCTCACTGTAATATACCCCACATCCTCACTGTAATATATCCCACACCCTCACTGTAATATACCCCACACCCTCACTGTAATATACCTCACATCCTCACTGTAATATACCCCACACCCTCACTGTAATATACCCCACATCCTCACTGTAATATACCCAACATCCTCACTGTAATATACCCCACACTCTCACTGTAATATACCCCACACCCTCACTGTAATATACCCCACACCCTCTCCGTAATATACCCCACATCCTCACTGTAATATACCTCACATCCTCACTGTAATATACCCCCCACCCTCACTGTAATATACCTCACATCCTCACTGTAATATACCCCACACCCTCACTGTAATATACCTCACATCCTCACTGTAATATATCCGACATCCTCACTGTAATATACCCCACATCCTCACTGTAATATACGTCACATCCTCAATGTAATATACCCCACACCCTCACTGTGATATACCCCACATCCTCACTGTAATATACCTCACATCCTCACTGTAATATACCTCACATCCTCCCTGTAATATACCCCACCCCTCACTGTGATATACCCCACACCCTCACTGTAATATACCCCACACCCTCACGGTAATATACCCCACACCCTCACTGAGATATACCCCACATTCTCACTGCAATATACCCCACACCCTCACTGTAATATATCCGACATCCTCACTGTAATATACCCCACATCCTCACTGTAATATACCTCACATCCTCACTGTAATATACCTCACATCCTCCCTGTGATATACCCCACATCCTCAGTGTAATATACCCCACACCCTCACTGTAATATACCCCACACCCTCTCTGTATTATACCCCACACCCTCCCTGTAATATTGCTCACACCCTCACTGTAATATACCCCACACCCTCACCGTACTAAACCTCTCATCCTCTCTGTAATATACCTCACATCCTCACTGTAATATACCCAACATCCTCACGGTAATATACCCCACACCCTCACCGTAATATACCGCTCATCCTCTCTGTAATATACATCACATCCTCACTGTAATATACCCCACACACTCACTGTAATATACCCCATATCCTCATTGTAATATACCCCATACCCTCACTCTAAGATACTCACATCCTCACTGTAATATACCCCACACCCTCACTGTAATATACCCCACATCCTCACTGTAGTTTACCCCATACCCTCACTGTAATATACCCCATATCCTCACAGTAATATACCCCACACCCTTACTGTAATATACCCCACATCCTCACTGTAATATACCCCACACCCTCACTGTAATATACCTCACATTCTCACTGTAATATTCCCCACTCCCTCATTGTAATATACCCCACACCCTCACCATAATATACCCCACACCATCACTGTAATATACCCCACAACCTCACTCTAATATACCCCACATCCTCACTGTAATATACCCCACATCCTCCCTGTAATACACCCCACACCCTCACTCTTATATACCCCACATCCTCACTGTAATATACCTCACATCCTCACTGTAATATACCCCACATCCTCACTGTAATATACCTCACATCCTCACTGTAATATACCCCACATCCTCACTGTAATATACCCCACATCCTCACTGTAATATACCCCACACCCTCACTAATATACCCCACACCCTCACTGTAATATACCCCACACCCTTACTGTAATATACCCCACATCATCACTGTAATATACCCCACACCCTCACTGTAATATACCCCACATCCTCACTGTAATATACCCCACACCCTCACTAATATACCCCACACCCTCACTAATATACCCCACAGCCTCACTGTAATATACCCCACACCCTCACTGTAATATACCCCACACCCTCACTGTAATATACCCCATACCCTCACTCTAAGATACTCACATCCTCACTGTAACATACCCCACACCCTCACTGTAATATACCCCACATCCTCACTGTAGTATACCCCATACCCTCACTGTAATATACCCCACATCCTCACCATAATATACCCCACACCCTCACTCTAATATACCCCACACCCTCACTGTAATATACCCCACATCCTCACTGTAATATACCCCACAGCCTTACTGTAATATACCCCACATCCTCACTGTAATATACCCCACACCCTCACTGTAATATACCTCACATTCTCACTGTAATATTCCCCACTCCCTCACAGTAATATACCCCACACCCTCACCATAATATACCCCACACCATCACTGTAATATACCCCACACCCTCACTCTAATATACCCCACATCCTCACTGTAATAGACCCCACATCCTCCCTGTAATACACCCCACACCCTCACTCTAATATACCCCACATCCTCACTGTAATATACCTCACATCCTCACTGTAATATACCCCACATCCTCACTGTAATATACCTCACATCCTCACTGTAATATACCCCACATCCTCACTGTAATATACCCCACATCCTCCCTGTAATATACCCCACACCCTCACTAATATACCCCACACCCTCACTGTAATATACCCCACACCCTTACTGTAATATACCCCACATCCTCACTGCAATATACCCCACACCATCACTGTAATATACCCCACATCCTCATTGTAATATACCCCACACCCTCACTAATATACCCCACATCCTCACTAATATACCCCACACCCTCCCTGTAATATACCCCACATCCTCACTGTAATATACCCCACACACTCACTGTAATATACCCCACATCCTCACTGTTATATACCCCACACCCTCACTGTAATATACCCCACATCCTCACTGTAATATACCCCACACACTCACTGTAATATACCCCACATCCTCACTGTAATATACCCCACACCCTTACTGTAATATACCCCACATCCTCACTGTAATATACCCCACACCCTCACTGTAATATACCCCACATCCTCACTGTAATATACCCCACTCCCTGACTGTAATATACCCCACACCCTCACCATAATATACCCCACACCATCACTGTAATATACCCCACACCCTCACTCTAATATACCCCACATCCTCACTGTAATATACCCCACATCCTCCCTGTAATACACCCCACACCCTCACTCTAATATACCCCACATCCTCACTGTAATATACCTCACATCCTCACTGTAATATACCCCACATCCTCACTGTAATATACCTCACATCCTCACTGTAATATACCCCACATCCTCACTGTAATATACCCCACATCCTCCCTGTAATATACCCCACACCCTCACTAATATACCCCACACCCTCACTGTAATACACCCCACACCCTTACTGTAATATACCCCACATCCTCACTGTAATATACCCCACACCCTCACTGTAATATACCCCACATCCTCATTGTAATATACCCCACACCCTCACTAATATACCCCACATCCTCACTAATATACCCCACACCCTCACTGTAATGTACCCCACATCCTCACTGTAATATACCCCACACACTCACTGTAATATACCCCACATCCTCACTGTTATATACCCCACACCCTCACTGTAATATACCCCACATCCTCACTGTAATATACCCCACACCCTCACTGTAATATACTCCACATCCTCACTGTAATATTCCCCACACACTCACTGTAATATACCCCACATCCTCACTGTAATATACCCCACACCCTTACTGTAATATACCCCACATCCTCACTGTAATATACCACACACCCTCACTGTAATATACCCCACATCCTCACTGTAATATACCCCACACCCTCACTGTAATATACCCCACACCCTCACTCTAATATTCCCCACATCCTCACTGTAATATACCCCACATCCTCACTGTAATATACCCCACACCTCACTGTAATATACCCCACACCCCCACTAATATACCCCACACCCTCACTGTAATATACCCCACACCCTCACTGTAATATACCCCACATCCTCACTGTAATATACCCCACATCCTCACTGTAATATACCCCACATCCTCACTGTAATATATCCCACATCCTCACTGTAATATACCCCACACCCTCACTGTAATATACCCCACACCCTCACTGTAATATACCCCACACCCTCACTGTAATATACCCCACATCCTCACTGTAATATACCCCACACCCTCACTGTAATATACCCCACATCCTCACTGTAATATACCCCACACCCTCACTGTAATATACCTCACATCCTCACTGTGATATACCTCACATCCTCACTGTAATATACCCCACACCCTCACTGTAATATACCCCACACCCTCACTGTAATATACCCCACATCCTCACTGTAATATACGCCACACCCTCTCTGTAATATACCCCACACCCTCACTGTAATATACCCCACATCCTCAGTGTAATATACCCCACACCCTCACTGTAATATACCCCACACCCTCTCTGTATTATACCCCACACCCTCCCTGTAATATACCTCACACCCTCACTGTAATATACCCCACACCCTCACCGTACTAAACCTCTCATCCTCTCTGTAATATACCTCACATCCTCACTGTAATATACCCAACATCCTCACGGTAATATACCCCACACCCTCACCGTAATATACCGCTCATCCTCTCTGTAATATACATCACATCCTCACTGTAATATACCCCACACACTCACTGTAATATACCCCACATCCTCACTGTCATATACCCCACACCATCACCGTAATAAACCTCTCATCCTCTCTGTAATATACCTCACATCCTCACTGTAATAGACCCCACACCCTCACTGTAATATACCCCATATCCTCAATGTAATATACCCCATACCCTCACTCTAAGATACTCACATCCTCACTGTAATATACCCCACACCCTCACTGTAATATACCCCACATCCTCACTGTAGTATACCCCATACCCTCACTGTAATATACCCCACATCCTCACCATAATATACCCCACACCCTCACTCTAATATACCCCACACCCTCACTGTAATATACCCCATATCCTCACTGTAATATACCCCACACCCTTACTGTAATATACCCCACATCCTCACTGTAATATACCCCACACCCTCACTGTAATATACCTCACATTCTCACTGTAATATTCCCCACTCCCTCATTGTAATATACCCCACACCCTCACCATAATATACCCCACACCATCACTGTAATATACCCCACATCCTCACTGTAATATACGCCACACCCTCGCTGTAATATACCCCACACCCTCACTGTAATATACCCCACATCCTCAGTGTAATATACCCCACACCCTCACTGTAATATATGCCACACCCTCTCTGTATTATACCCCACACCCTCCCTGTAATATACCTCACACCCTCACTGTAATATACCCCACACCCTCACCGTACTAAACCTCTCATCCTCTCTGTAATATACCTCACATCCTCACTGTAATATACCCAACATGCTCACGGTAATATACCCCACACCCTCACCGTAATATACCGCTCATCCTCTCTGTAATATACATCACATCCTCACTGTAATATACCCCACACACTCACTGTAATATACCCCACATCCTCACTGTCATATACCCCACACCATCACCGTAATAAACCTCTCATCCTCTCTGTAATATACCTCACATCCTCACTGTAATAGACCCCACACCCTCACTGTAATATACCCCATATCCTCATTGTAATATACCCCATACCCTCACTCTAAGATACTCACATCCTCACTGTAATATACCCCACACCCTCACTGTAATATACCCCACATCCTCACTGTAGTATACCCCATACCCTCACTGTAATATACCCCACATCCTCACCATAATATACCCCACACCCTCACTCTAATATACCCCACACCCTCACTGTAATATACCCCATATCCTCACTGTAATATACCCCACACCCTTACTGTAATATACCCCACATCCTCACTGTAATATACCCCACACCCTCACTGTAATATACCTCACATTCTCACTGTAATATTCCCCACTCCCTCATTGTAATATACCCCACACCCTCACCATAATATACCCCACACCATCACTGTAATATACCCCACAACCTCACTCTAATATACCCCACATCCTCACTGTAATATACCCCACATCCTCCCTGTAATACACCCCACACCCTCACTCTAATATACCCCACATCCTCACTGTAATATACCCCACATCCTCACTGTAATATACCCCACACACTCACTGTAATATACCTCACATCCTCACTGTAATATACCCCACATCCTCACTGTAATATACCCCACATCCTCCCTGTAATATACCCCACACCCTCACTAATATACCCCACACCCTCACTAATATACCCCACACCCTCACTAATATACCCCACACCCTCACTGTAATATACCCCACACCCTCACTGTAATATACCCCACACCCTCACTGTAATATACCCCATACCCTCACTCTAAGATACTCACATCCTCACTGTAATATACCCCACACCCTCACTGTAATATACCCCACATCCTCACTGTAGTATACCCCATACCCTCACTGTAATATACCCCACATCCTCACCATAATATACACCACACCCTAACTCTAATATACCTCACATCCTCACTGTAATATACCCCACATCCTCACTGTAATATACCTCACATCCTCACTGTAATATACCCCACATCCTCACTGTAATATACCCCACATCCTCCCTGTAATATACCCCACACCCTCACTAATATACCCCATACCCTCACTGTAATATACCCCACACCCTTACTGTAATATACCCCACATCCTCACTGTAATATACCCCACACCCTCACTGTAATATACCCCACATCCTCATTGTAATATACCCCACACCCTCACTAATATACCCCACATCCTCACTAATATACCCCACACCCTCACTGTAATATACCCCACATCCTCACTGTAATATACCCCACACACTCACTGTAATATACCCCACATCCTCACTGTTATATACCCCACACCCTCACTGTAATATACCCCACATCCTCACTGTAATATATCCCACACCCTCACTGTAATATACTCCACATCCTCACTGTAATATTCCCCACACACTCACTGTAATATACCCCACATCCTCACTGTAATATACCCCACACCCTTACTGTAATATACCCCACATCCTCACTGTAATATACCCTACACCCTTACTGTGATATACCCCACATCCTCACTGTAATATACCCCACACCCTTACTGTAATATACCCCACATCCTCACTGTAATATACCCCACACCCTCACTGTAATATACCTCACATCCTCACTGTAATATATCCGACATCCTCACTGTAATATACCCCACATCCTCACTGTAATATACGTCACATCCTCACTGTAATATACCCCACACCCTCACTGTGATATACCCCACATCCTCACTGTAATATACCTCACATCCTCACTGTAATATACCTCACATCCTCCCTGTAATATACCCCACCCCTCACTGTGATATACCCCACACCCTCACTGTAATATACCCCACACCCTCACGGTAATATACCCCACACCCTCACGGTAATATACCCCACACCCTCACTGAGATATACCCCACATTCTCACTGCAATATACCCCACACCCTCACTGTAATATATCCGACATCCTCACTGTAATATACCCCACATCCTCACTGTAATATACCTCACATCCTCACTGTAATATACCTCACATCCTCCCTGTGATATACCCCACATCCTCAGTGTAATATACCCCACACCCTCACTGTAATATACCCCACACCCTCTCTGTATTATACCCCACACCCTCCCTGTAATATAGCTCACACCCTCACTGTAATATACCCCACACCCTCACCGTACTAAACCTCTCATCCTCTCTGTAATATACCTCACATCCTCACTGTAATATACCCAACATCCTCACGGTAATATACCCCACACCCTCACCGTAATATACCGCTCATCCTCTCTGTAATATACATCACATCCTCACTGTAATATACCCCACACACTCACTGTAATATACCCCATATCCTCATTGTAATATACCCCATACCCTCACTCTAAGATACTCACATCCTCACTGTAATATACCCCACACCCTCACTGTAATATACCCCACATCCTCACTGTAGTTTACCCCATACCCTCACTGTAATATACCCCACATCCTCACCATAATATACCCCACACTCTCACTCTAATATACCCCACACCCTCACTGTAATATACCCCATATCCTCACAGTAATATACCCCACACCCTTACTGTAATATACCCCACATCCTCACTGTAATATACCCCACACCCTCACTGTAGTATACCTCACATTCTCACTGTAATATTCCCCACTCCCTCATTGTAATATACCCCACACCCTCACCATAATATACCCCACACCATCACTGTAATATACCCCACAACCTCACTCTAATATACCCCACATCCTCACTGTAATATACCCCACATCCTCCCTGTAATACACCCCACACCCTCACTCTTATATACCCCACATCCTCACTGTAATATACCTCACATCCTCACTGTAATATACCCCACATCCTCACTGTAATGTACCTCACATCCTCACTGTAATATACCCCACATCCTCACTGTAATATACCCCACATCCTCCCTGTAATATACCCCACACCCTCACTAATATACCCCACACCCTCACTGTAATATACCCCACACCCTTACTGTAATATACCCCACATCATCACTGTAATATACCCCACACCCTCACTGTAATATACCCCACATCCTCACTGTAATATACCCCACACCCTCACTAATATACCCCACACCCTCACTAATATACCCCACACCCTCACTGTAATATACCCCACACCCTCACTGTAATATACCCCACACCCTCACTGTAATATACCCCATACCCTCACTCTAAGATACTCACATCCTCACTGTAACATACCCCACACCCTCACTGTAATATACCCCACATCCTCACTGTAGTATACCCCATACCCTCACTGTAATATACCCCACATCCTCACCATAATATACCCCACACCCTCACTCTAATATACCCCACACCCTCACTGTAATATACCCCACATCCTCACTGTAATATACCCCACAGCCTTACTGTAATATACCCCACATCCTCACTGTAATATACCCCACACCCTCACTGTAATATACCTCACATTCTCACTGTAATATTCCCCACTCCCTCACAGTAATATACCCCACACCCTCACCATAATATACCCCACACCATCACTGTAATATACCCCACACCCTCACTCTAATATACCCCACATCCTCACTGTAATAGACCCCACATCCTCCCTGTAATACACTCAACACCCTCACTCTAATATACCCCACATCCTCACTGTAATATACCTCACATCCTCACTGTAATATACCCCACATCCTCACTGTAATATACCTCACATCCTCACTGTAATATACCCCACATCCTCACTGTAATATACCCCACATCCTCCCTGTAATATACCCCACACCCTCACTAATATACCCCACACCCTCACTGTAATATACCCCACACCCTTACTGTAATATACCCCACATCCTCACTGCAATATACCCCACACCATCACTGTAATATACCCCACATCCTCATTGAAATATACCCCACACCCTCACTAATATACCCCACATCCTCACTAATATACCCCACACCCTCCCTGTAATATACCCCACATCCTCACTGTAATATACCCCACACACTCACTGTAATATACCCCACATCCTCACTGTTATATACCCCACACCCTCAATGTAATATACCCCACATCCTCACTGTAATATACCCCACACCCTCACTGTAATATACTCCACACCCTCACTGTAATATTCCCCACACACTCACTGTAATATACCCCACATCCTCACTGTAATATACCCCACACCCTTACTGTAATATACCCCACATCCTCACTGTAATATACCCCACACCCTCACTGTAATATACCCCACATCCTCACTGTAATATACCCCACACCCTCACTGTAATATACCCCACATCCTCACTGTAATATACCCTACACCCTTACTGTAATATACCCCACATCCTCACTGTAATATACCCCACACCCTTACTGTAATATACCCCATATCCTCACTGTAATATACCCCACACCCTCACTGTAATATACCTCACATTCTCACTGTAATATTCCCCACTCCCTCACTGTAATATACCCCACACCCTCACCATAATATACCCCACACCATCACTGTAATATACCCCACACCCTCACTCTAATATACCCCACATCCTCACTGTAATATACCCCACATCCTCCCTGAAATACACCCCACACCCTCACTCTAATATACCCCACATCCTCACTGTAATATACCTCACATCCTCACTGTAATATACCTCACATCCTCACTGTAATATACCCCACATCCTCACTGTAATATACCCCACATCCTCCCTGTAATATACCCCACACCCTCACTAATATACCCCACACCCTCACTGTAATACACCCCACACCCTTACTGTAATATACCCCACATCCTCACTGTAATATACCCCACACCCTCACTGTAATATACCCCACATCCTCATTGTAATATACCCCACACCCTCACTAATATACCCCACATCCTCACTAATATACCCCACACCCTCACTGTAATATACCCCACACCCTCACTGTAATATACCCCACACCCTCACTGTAATATACCCCACACACTCACTGTAATATACCCCACATCCTCACTGTTATATACCCCACACCCTCACTGTAATATACCCCACATCCTCACTGTAATATACCCCACACCCTCACTGTAATATACTCCACATCCTCACTGTAATATTCCCCACACACTCACTGTAATATACCCCACATCCTCACTGTAATATACCCCACACCCTTACTGTAATATACCCCACATCCTCACTGTAATATACCCCACACCCTCACTGTAATATACCCCACATCCTCACTGTAATATACCCCACACCCTCACTGTAATATACCCCACACCCTCACTCTAATATTCCCCACATCCTCACTGTAATATACCCCACATCCTCACTGTAATATACCCCACACCTCACTGTAATATACCCCACACCCCCACTAATATACCCCACACCCTCACTGTAATATACCCCACACCCTCACTGTAATATACCCCACATCCTCACTGTAATATACCCCACACCCTCACTGTAATATACCCCACATCCTCACTGTAATATACCCCACACCCTCACTGTAATATACCTCACATCCTCACTGTGATATACCTCACATCCTCACTGTAATATACCCCACACCCTCACTGTAATATACCCCACACCCTCACTGTAATATACCCCACATCCTCACTGTAATATACCCCATATCCTCACTGTAATATACCCCACACCCTCACTGTAATATACCTCACATTCTCACTGTAATATTCCCCACTCCCTCATTGTAATATACCCCACACCCTCACCATAATATACCCCACACCATCACTGTAATATACCCCACATCCTCACTGTAATATACACCACACCCTCGCTGTAATATACCCCACACCCTCACTGTAATATACCCCACATCCTCAGTGTAATATACCCCACACCCTCACTGTAATATACCCCACACCCTCTCTGTATTATACCCCACACCCTCCCTGTAATATACCTCACACCCTCACTGTAATATACCCCACACCCTCACCGTACTAAACCTCTCATCCTCTCTGTAATATACCTCACATCCTCACTGTAATATACCCAACATGCTCACGGTAATATACCCCACACCCTCACCGTAATATACCGCTCATCCTCTCTGTAATATACATCACATCCTCACTGTAATATACCCCACACACTCACTGTAATATACCCCACATCCTCACTGTCATATACCCCACACCATCACCGTAATAAACCTCTCATCCTCTCTGTAATATACCTCACATCCTCACTGTAATAGACCCCACACCCTCACTGTAATATACCCCATATCCTCATTGTAATATACCCCATACCCTCACTCTAAGATACTCACATCCTCACTGTAATATACCCCACACCCTCACTGTAATATACCCCACATCCTCACTGTAGTATACCCCATACCCTCACTGTAATATACCCCACATCCTCACCATAATATACCCCACACCCTCACTCTAATATACCCCACACCCTCACTGTAATATACCCCATATCCTCACTGTAATATACCCCACACCCTTACTGTAATATACCCCACATCCTCACTGTAATATACCCCACACCCTCACTGTAATATACCTCACATTCTCACTGTAATATTCCCCACTCCCTCATTGTAATATACCCCACACCCTCACCATAATATACCCCACACCATCACTGTAATATACCCCACAACCTCACTCTAATATACCCCACATCCTCACTGTAATATACCCCACATCCTCCCTGTAATACACCCCACACCCTCACTCTAATATACCCCACATCCTCACTGTAATATACCCCACATCCTCACTGTAATATACCCCACACACTCACTGTAATATACCTCACATCCTCACTGTAATATACCCCACATCCTCACTGTAATATACCCCACATCCTCCCTGTAATATACCCCACACCCTCACTAATATACCCCACACCCTCACTGTAATATACCCCACACCCTTACTGTAATATACCCCACATCCTCACTGTAATATACCCCACACCCTCACTGTAATATACCCCACATCCTCACTGTAATATACCCCACACCCTCACTAATATACCCCACACCCTCACTAATATACCCCACACCCTCACTGTAATATACCCCACACCCTCACTGTAATATACCCCACACCCTCACTGTAATATACCCCATACCCTCACTCTAAGATACTCACATCCTCACTGTAATATACCCCACACCCTCACTGTAATATACCCCACATCCTCACTGTAGTATACCCCATACCCTCACTGTAATATACCCCACATCCTCACCATAATATACACCACACCCTCACTCTAATATACCTCACATCCTCACTGTAATATACCCCACATCCTCACTGTAATATACCTCACATCCTCACTGTAATATACCCCACATCCTCACTGTAATATACCCCACATCCTCCCTGTAATATACCCCACACCCTCACTAATATACCCCACACCCTCACTGTAATATACCCCACACCCTTACTGTAATATACCCCACATCCTCACTGTAATATACCCCACACCCTCACTGTAATATACCCCACATCCTCATTGTAATATACCCCACACCCTCACTAATATACCCCACATCCTCACTAATATACCCCACACCCTCACTGTAATATACCCCACATCCTCACTGTAATATACCCCACACACTCACTGTAATATACCCCACATCCTCACTGTTATATACCCCACACCCTCACTGTAATATACCCCACATCCTCACTGTAATATATCCCACACCCTCACTGTAATATACTCCACATCCTCACTGTAATATTCCCCACACACTCACTGTAATATACCCCACATCCTCACTGTAATATACCCCACACCCTTACTGTAATATACCCCACATCCTCACTGTAATATACCCCACACCCTCACTGTAATATACCCCACATCCTCACTGTAATATACCCCACACCCTCACTGTAATATACCCCACATCCTCACTGTAATATACCCTACACCCTTACTGTAATATACCCCACATCCTCACTGTAATATACCCCACACCCTTACTGTAATATACCCCACATCCTCACTGTAATATACCCCACACCCTCACTGTAATATACCTCACATTCTCACTGTAATATTCCCCACTCCCTCACTGTAATATACCCCACACCCTCACCATAATATACCCCACACCATCACTGTAATATACCCCACACCCTCACTCTAATATACCCCACATCCTCACTGTAATATACCCCACATCCTCCCTGTAATACACCCCACACCCTCACTCTAATATACCCCACATCCTCACTGTAATATACCTCACATCCTCACTGTAATATACCCCACATCCTCACTGTAATATACCTCACATCCTCACTGTAATATACCCCACATCCTCACTGTAATATACCCCACATCCTCCCTGTAATATACCCCACACCCTCACTAATATACCCCACACCCTCACTGTAATATACCCCACACCCTTACTGTAATATACCCCACATCCTCACTGTAATATACCCCACACCCTCACTGTAATATACCCCACATCCTCATTGTAATATACCCCACACCCTCACTAATATACCCCACATCCTCACTAATATACCCCACACCCTCACTGTAATATACCCCACATCCTCACTGTAATATACCCCACACCCTCACTGTAATATACCCCACACCCTCACTGTAATATACCCCACATCCTCACTGTAATATACCCCACACCCTCACTGTCATATACCCCACATCCTCACTGTAATATACCCCACACCCTCACTGTAATATACCTCACATCCTCACTGTGATATACCTCACATCCTCACTGTAATATACCCCACACCCTCACTGTAATATACCCCACACCCTCACTGTAATATACCCCACATCCTCACTGTAATATACGCCACACCCTCGCTGTAATATACCCCACACCCTCACTGTAATATACCCCACATCCTCACTGTAATATACCCCACATCCTCACTGTAATATACCCCACATCCTCACTCTTCTATACCCCACACCCTCACTGTAATGTACCCCACATTCTCACTGTAATATACCCCACACCCTCACTGTAATATACCGCACTCCCTCACTGTAATATACCCCACACCATCACTGTAATATACCTCACATCCTCACTGTAATATACCCCACACCCTCACTGTTATATACCTCCCATCCTCACTGTAATATACCCGACACCCTCACTGTAATATACCTCACATCCTAACTGTAATATATCCGACATCCTCACTGTAATATACCCCACATCCTCACTGTAATATACCTCACATCCTCACTGTAATATACCTCACATCCTCCCTGTGATATACCCCACATCCTCAGTGTAATATACCCCACACCCTCACTGTAATATACCCCACACACTCTCTGTATTATACCCCACACCCTCCCTGTAATATACCTCACACCCTCACTGTAATATACCCCACACCCTCACCGTACTAAACCTCTCATCCTCTCTGTAATATACCTCACATCCTCACTGTAATATACCCAACATCCTCACGGTAATATACCCCACACCCTCACCGTAATATACCGCTCATCCTCTCTGTAATATACCTCACATCCTCACTGTAATATACCCCACACACTCACTGTAATATACCCCACATCCTCACTGTCATATACCGCACACCATCACCGTAATAAACCTCTCATCCTCTCTGTAATATACCTCACATCCTCACTGTAATAGCCCCCACACCCTCACTGTAATATACCCCATATCCTCACTGTAATATACCCCATACCCTCACTCTAAGATACTCACATCCTCACTGTAATATACCCCACACCCTCACTGTAATATACCCCACATCCTCACTGTAGTATACCCCATACCCTCACTGTAATATACCCCACATCCTCACCATAATATACCCCACATCCTCACTCTAATATACCCCACACCCTCACTGTAATATACCCCATATCCTCACTGTAATATACCCCACACACTTACTGTAATATACCCCACATCCTCACTGTAATATACCCCACACCCTCACTGTAATACACCTCACATTCTCACTGTAATATTCCCCACTCCCTCACTGTAATATACCCCACACCCTAACCATAATATACCCCACACCATCACTGTAATATACCCCACACCCTCACTCTAATATACCCCACATCCTCACTGTAATATACCCCACATCCTCCCTGTAATACACCCCACACCCTCACTCTAATATACCCCACATCCTCACTGTAATATACCTCACATCCTCACTGTAATATACCCCACATCCTCACTGTAATATACCTCACATCCTCACTGTAATATACCCCACATCCTCACTGTAATATACCCCACATCCTCCCTGTAATATACCCCACACCCTCACTAATATACCCCACACCCTCACTGTAATATACCCCACACCCTCCCTGTAATATACCCCACATCCTCACTGTAATATACCCCACACCCTCACTGTAATATACCCCACATCCTCACTGTAATATACCCCACACCCTCACTAATATACCCCACACCCTCACTAATATACCCCACACCCTCACTGTAATATACCCCACACCCTCACTGTAATATACCCCACACCCTCACTGTAATATACCCCATACCCTCACTCTAAGATACTCACATCCTCACTGTAATATACCCCACACCCTCACTGTAATATACCCCACATCCTCACTGTAGTATACCCCATACCCTCACTGTAATATACCCCACATCCTCACCATAATATACACCACACCCTCACTCTAATATACCCCACACCCTCACTGTAATATACCCCACATCCTCACTGTAATATACCCCACATCCTCACTGTAATATACCCCACATCCTCACTGTAATATACCCCACACCCTCACTGTAATATACCTCACATTCTCACTGTAATATTCCCCACTCCCTCACTGTAATATACCCCACACCCTCACCATAATATACCCCACACCATCACTGTAATATACCCCACACCCTCACTCTAATATACCCCACATCCTCACTGTAATATACCCCACATCCTCCCTGTAATACACCCCACACCCTCACTCTAATATACCCCACATCCTCACTGTAATATACCTCACATCCTCACTGTAATATACCCCACATCCTCACTGTAATATACCTCACATCCTCACTGTAATATACCCCACATCCTCACTGTAATATACCCCACATCCTCCCTGTAATATACCCCACACCCTCACTAATATACCCCACACCCTCACTAATATACCCCACACCCTCACTGTAATATACCCCACACCCTCACTGTAATATACGCCACACCCTCACTGTAATATACCCCATACCCTCACTCTAAGATACTCACATCCTCACTGTAATATACCCCACACCCTCACTGTAATATACCCCACATCCTCACTGTAGTATACCCCATACCCTCACTGTAATATACCCCACATCCTCACCATAATATACCCCACACGCTCACTCTAATATACCCCACACCCTCACTGTAATATACCCCACATCCTCACTGTAATATACCCCACACCCTTACTGTAATATACCCCACATCCTCACTGTAATATACCCCACACCCTCACTCTAATATTCCCCACATCCTCACTGTAATATACCCCACATCCTCACTGTAATATACCCCACACCCTCACTGTAATATACCCCACACCCCCACTAATATACCCCACACCCTCACTGTAATATACCCCACACCCTCACTGTAATATACCCCACATCCTCACTGTAATATACCCCACATCCTCACTGTAATATATCCCACATCCTCACTGTAATATACCCCACATCCTCACTGTAATATATCCCACATCCTCACTGTAATATACCCCACACCCTCACTGTAATATACCCCACACCCTCACTGTAATATACCCCACACCCTCACTGTAATATACCCCACATCCTCACTGTAATATACCCCACACCCTCACTGTCATATACCCCACATCCTCACTGTAATATACCCCACACCCTCACTGTAATATACCTCACATCCTCACTGTGATATACCTCACATCCTCACTGTAATATACCCCACACCCTCACTGTAATATACCCCACACCCTCACTGTAATATACCCCACATCCTCACTGTAATATACGCCACACCCTCGCTGTAATATACCCCACACCCTCACTGTAATATACCCCACATCCTCACTGTAATATACCCCACATCCTCACTGTAATATACCCCACATCCTCACTCTTCTATACCCCACACCCTCACTGTAATGTACCCCACATTCTCACTGTAATATACCCCACACCCTCACTGTAATATACCGCACTCCCTCACTGTAATATACCCCACACCATCACTGTAATATACCTCACATCCTCACTGTAATATACCCCACACCCTCAATGTTATATACCTCCCATCCTCACTGTAATATACCCGACACCCTCACTGTAATATACCTCACATCCTAACTGTAATATATCCGACATCCTCACTGTAATATACCCCACATCCTCACTGTAATATACCTCACATCCTCACTGTAATATACCTGACATCCTCCCTGTGATATACCCCACATCCTCAGTGTAATATACCCCACACCCTCACTGTAATATACCCCACACCCTCTCTGTATTATACCCCACACCCTCCCTGTAATATACCTCACACCCTCACTGTAATATACCCCACACCCTCACCGTACTAAACCTCTCATCCTCTCTGTAATATACCTCACATCCTCACTGTAATATACCCCACACACTCACTGTAATATACCCCACATCCTCACTGTCATATACCGCACACCATCACCGTAATAAACCTCTCATCCTCTCTGTAATATACCTCACATCCTCACTGTAATAGCCCCCACACCCTCACTGTAATATACCCCATATCCTCACTGTAATATACCCCATACCCTCACTCTAAGATACTCACATCCTCACTGTAATATACCCCACACCCTCACTGTAATATACCCCACATCCTCACTGTAGTATACCCCATACCCTCACTGTAATATACCCCACATCCTCACCATAATATACCCCACACCCTCACTCTAATATACCCCACACCCTCACTGTAATATACCCCATATCCTCACTGTAATATACCCCACACACTTACTGTAATATACCCCACATCCTCACTGTAATATACCCCACACCCTCACTGAAATACACCTCACATTCTCACTGTAATATTCCCCACTCCCTCACTGTAATATACCCCACACCCTAACCATAATATACCCCACACCATCACTGTAATATACCCCACACCCTCACTCTAATATACCCCACATCCTCACTGTAATATACCCCACATCCTCCCTGTAATACACCCCACACCCTCACTCTAATATACCCCACATCCTCACTGTAATATACCTCACATCCTCACTGTAATATACCCCACATCCTCACTGTAATATACCTCACATCCTCACTGTAATATACCCCACATCCTCACTGTAATATACCCCACATCCTCCCTGTAATATACCCCACACCCTCACTAATATACCCCACACCCTCACTGTAATATACCCCACACCCTTACTGTAATATACCCCACATCCTCACTGTAATATACCCCACACCCTCACTGTAATATACCCCACATCCTCACTGTAATATACCCCACACCCTCACTAATATACCCCACACCCTCACTAATATACCCCACACCCTCACTGTAATATACCCCACACCCTCACTGTAATATACCCCACACCCTCACTGTAATATACCCCATACCCTCACTCTAAGATACTCACATCCTCACTGTAATATACCCCACACCCTCACTGTAATATACCCCACATCCTCACTGTAGTATACCCCATACCCTCACTGTAATATACCCCACATCCTCACCATAATATACACCACACCCTCACTCTAATATACCCCACACCCTCACTGTAATATACCCCACATCCTCACTGTAATATACCCCACACCCTTACTGTAATATACCCCACATCCTCACTGTAATATACCCCACACCCTCACTGTAATATACCTCACATTCTCACTGTAATATTCCCCACTCCCTCACTGTAATATACCCCACACCCTCACCTTAATATACCCCACACCATCACTGTAATATACCCCACACCCTCACTCTAATATACCCCACATCCTCACTGTAATATACCCCACATCCTCCCTGTAATACACCCCACACCCTCACTCTAATATACCCCACATCCTCACTGTAATATACCTCACATCCTCACTGTAATATACCCCACATCCTCACTGTAATATACCTCACATCCTCACTGTAATATACCCCACATCCTCACTGTAATATACCCCACATCCTCCCTGTAATATACCCCACACCCTCACTAATATACCCCACACCCTCACTAATATACCCCACACCCTCACTGTAATATACCCCACACCCTCACTGTAATATACCCCACACCCTCACTGTAATATACCCCATACCCTCACTCTAAGATACTCACATCCTCACTGTAATATACCCCACACCCTCACTGTAATATACCCCACATCCTCACTGTAGTATACCCCATACCCTCACTGTAATATACCCCACATCCTCACCATAATATACCCCACACGCTCACTCTAATATACCCCACACCCTCACTGTAATATACCCCACATCCTCACTGTAATATACCCCACACCCTTACTGTAATATACCCCACATCCTCACTGTAATATACCCCACACCCTCACTGTAATATACCTCACATTCTCACTGTAATATTCCCCACTCCCTCACTGTAATATACCCCACACCCTCACCATAATATACCCCACACCATCACTGTAATATACCCCACACCCTCACTCTAATATACCCCACATCCTCACTGTAATATACCCCACATCCTCCCTGTAATACACCCCACACCCTCACTCTAATATACCCCACATCCTCACTGTAATATACCTCACATCCTCACTGTAATATACCCCACATCCTCACTGTAATATACCTCACATCCTCACTGTAATATACCCCACATCCTCACTGTAATATACCCCACATCCTCCCTGTAATATACCCCACACCCTCACTAATATATCCCACACCCTCACTGTAATATACCCCACACCCTTACTGTAATATACCCCAGATCCTCACTGTAATAAACCCCACACCCTCACTGCAATATACCCCACATCCTCACTGTAATATACCCCACACACTCACTGTAATATACCCCACATCCTCACTGTAATATTCCCCACACCCTCACTCTAATATTGCCCACATCCTCACTGTAATGTACCCCACATCCTCACTGTAATATACCCCACACCCTCACTGTAATATACCCCACACCCCCACTAATATACCCCACACCCTCACTGTAAATTACCCCACACCCTCACTGCTATACCCCACATCCTCACTGTAATATACCCCACATCCTCACTGTAATATACCCCACATCCTCACTGTAATATATCCCACATCCTCACTGTAATATACCCCACACCCTCACTGTAATATACCCCACATCCTCACTGTAATATACCCCACACCCTCACTGTAATATACCCCACATCCTCACTGTAATATACCCCACACCCTCACTGTAATATACCCCACATCCTCACTGTAATATACCCCACACCCTCACTGTAATATACCCCACACCCTCCCTGTAATATACCCCACACCCTCACGGTAATATACCCCACATCCTGACTGTAATATACCCCACACCCTCACTGTAATATACCCCACATCCTCACTGTAATACACCCCACATCCTCAGTGTAATATACCCCACACCCTCACTGTAATATACCTCACATCCTCACTGTGATATACCTCACATCCTCACTGTAATATACCCCACACCCTCACTGTAATATACCCCACACCCTCACTGTAAGATACCCCACATCCTCACTGTAATATACCCCACATCCTCACTGTTCTATACCCCACATCCTCAGTGTAATATACCCCACACCCTCACTGTAATATACCCCACATCCTCACTGTAATATACCCCACACCCTCACTGTTATATACCCCACACCCTCCCTGTAATATACCCCACACCCTCACTGTAATATACCCCACATCCTCACTGTAATATACCCCACACCCTCACTGTAATATACCCCACATCCTCACTGTAATATACCACACACCCTCACTGTAATATACCTCACATCCTCACTGTGATATACCTCACATCCTCACTGTAATATACCCCACACCCTCACTGTAATATACCCCACACCCTCACTGTAATATACCCCACATCCTCACTGTAATATACGCCACACCCTCGCTGTCATATACCCCACACCCTCACTGTAATATACCCCACATCCTCACTGTAATATACCCCACATCCTCACTGTAATATACCCCACATCCTCACTCTTCTATACCCCACACCCTCACTGTAATGTACCCCACATCCTCACTGTAATATACCCCACATCCTCACTGTAATATACCTCACATCCTCACTGTAATATACCCCACATTCTCACTGTAATATACCCCACACCCTCACTGTAATATACCGCACTCCATCACTGTAATATACCCCACACCATCACTGTACTATACCCCACACCCTCACCGTGATATACCCCACACCCTCACTGTAATATACCCCACACCCTCACTGTAATATACCCCACATCCTCACTGTAATATACCCCACACCCTCACTGTAATATACCCCACACCCTCACTGTAATATACCTCACATCCTCACTGTAATATACCCCACACCCTCACTGTAATATACCCCACATCCTCACTGTAATATACCCAACATCCTCACTGTAATATACCCCACACTCTCACTGTAATATACCCCACACCCTCTCCGTAATATACCCCACATCCTCACTGTAATATACCCCACATTCTCACTGTAATATACCCCACACCCTCTCTGTAATATACCTCACATCCTCACTGTAATATACCCAACATCCTCACGGTAATATACCCCACACCCTCACCGTAATATACCGCTCATCCTCTCTGTAATATACCTCACATCCTCACTGTAATATACCCCACACACTCACTGTAATATACCCCACATCCTCACTGTCATATACCCCACACCATCACCGTAATAAACCTCTCATCCTCTCTGTAATATACCTCACATCCTCACTGTAATAGACCCCACACCCTCACTGTAATATACCCCATATCCTCACTGTAATATACCCCATACCCTCACTCTAAGATACTCACATCCTCACTGTAATATACCCCACACCCTCACTGTAATATACCCCACATCCTCACTGTAGTATACCCCATACCCTCATTGTAATATACCCCACATCCTCACCATAATATACCCCACACCCTCACTCTAATATACCCCACACCCTCACTGTAATATACCCCATATCCTCACTGTAATATACCCCACACCCTGACTGTAATATACCCCACATCCTCACTGTAATATACCCCACACCCTCACTGTAATATACCTCACATTCTCACTGTAATATTCCCCACTCCCTCACTGTAATATACCCCACACCCTCACCATAATATACCCCACACCATCACTGTAATATACCCCACACCCTCACTCTAATATACCCCACACCCTCACTAATATACCCCACACCGTCACTGTAATATACCCCACACCCTCACTGTAATATACCCCACACCCTCACTGTAATATACCCCATACCCTCACTCTAAGATACTCACATCCTCACTGTAATATACCCCACACCCTCACTGTAATATACCCCACATCCTCACTGTAGTATACCCCATACCCTCACTGTAATATACCCCACATCCTCACCATAATATACCCCACACGCTCACTCTAATATACCCCACACCCTCACTGTAATATACCCCACATCCTCACTGTAATATACCCCACACTCTTACTGTAATATACCCCACATCCTCACTGTAATATACCCCACACCCTCACTGTAATATACCTCACATTCTCACTGTAATATTCCCCACTCCCTCACTGTAATATACCCCACACCCTCACCATAATATACCCCACACCATCACTGTAATATACCCCACACCCTCACTCTAATATACCCCACATCCTCACTGTAATATACCCCACATCCTGCCTGTAATACACCCCACACCCTCACTCTAATATACCCCACATCCTCACTGTAATATACCTCACATCCTCACTGTAATATACCCCACATCCTCACTGTAATATACCTCACATCCTCACTGTAATATACCCCACATCCTCACTGTAATATACCCCACATCCTCCCTGTAATATACCCCACAACCTCACTAATATACCCCACACCCTCACTGTAATATACCCCACACCCTTACTGTAATATACCCCACATCCTCACTGTAATATACCCCACACCCTCACTGTAATATACCCCACATCCTCACTGTAATATACCCCACACCCTCACTAATATACCCCACACCCTCACTAATATACCCCACACCCTCACTGTAATATATCCCACATCCTCACTGTAATATACCCCACACCCTCACTGTAATATACCCCACATCCTCACTGTAATATACCCCACATCCTCACTGTAATATACCCCACATCCTCACTGTAATATACCCCACACCCTTACTGTAATATACCCCAGATCCTCACTGTAATAAACCCCACACCCTCACTGCAATATACCCCACATCCTCACTGTAATATACCCCACACCCTCACTGTAATATACCCCACATCCTCACTGTAATATACCCCACACCCTCACTCTAATATTGCCCACATCCTCACTGTAATGTACCCCACATCCTCACTGTAATATACCCCACACCCTCACTGTAATATACCCCACACCCCCACTAATATACCCCACACCCTCACTGTAAATTACCCCACACCCTCACTGCTATACCCCACATCCTCACTGTAATATACCCCACATCCTCACTGTAATATACCCCACATTCTCACTGTAATATATCCCACATCCTCACTGTAATATACCCCACACCCTCACTGTAATATACCCCACATCCTCACTGTAATATACCCCACACCCTCACTGTAATATACCCCACATCCTCACTGTAATATACCCCACACCCTCACTGTAATATACCCCACATCCTGACTGTAATATACCCCACACCCTCACTGTAATATACCCCACATCCTCACTGTAATACACCCCACATCCTCACTGTAATATACCCCACACCCTCACTGTAATATACCTCACATCCTCACTGTGATATACCTCACATCCTCACTGTAATATACCCCACACCCTCACTGTAATATACCCCACACCCTCACTGTAATATACCCCACATCCTCACTGTAATATACGCCACACCCTCGCTGTAATATACCCCACACCCTCACAGTAATATACCCCACATCCTCACTGTAATATACCCCACATCCTCACTGTAATATACCCCACATCCTCACTGTTCTATACCCCACATTCTCAGTGTAATATACCCCACACCCTCACTGTAATATACCCCACACCCTCTCTGTATTATACCCCACACCCTCCCTGTAATATACCTCACACCCTCACTGTAATATACCCCACACCCTCACCGTAATAAACCTCTCATGTTCTCTGTAATATACCTCACATCCTCACTGTAATATACCCAACATCCTCACGGTAATATACCCCACACCCTCACCGTAATATACCTCTCATCCTCTCTGTAATATACCTCACATCCTCACTGTAATATACCCCACACACTCACTGTAATATACCCCACATCCTCACTGTCATATACCCTACACCATCACCGTAATAAACCTCTCATCCTCTCTGTAATATACCTGACATCCTCACTGTAATATACCCCACACCCTGACTGTAATATACCTCACATCCTCACTGTAATAGACCCCACACCCTCACCGTAATATACCTCTCATCCTCTCTGTAATATACCTCACATCCTCACTGTAATATACCCCACATCCTCACTGTAATATACCCCATACCCTCACTGTAATATACCCCACTCCCTCACTGTAATATACCTCACACCCTCACTGTAATATCCCTCACATCCTCACTGTAATATACCTCACATCCTCACTGTAATATACCCCACACCCTCACCGTAATATACCTCTCATCCTCTCTGTAATATACCTCACATCCTCACTGTAATATACCCCACATCCTCACTGTAATATACCTCACATCCTCACTGTAATATACCCCACTCCCTCACTGTAATATACCCCACTCCCTCACTGTAATATACCTCACACCCTCACTGTAATATCCCTCACATCCTCATTGTAATATACCTCACATCCTCACTGTAATATACCCCACATCCTCACTGTAATATACCCCATACCCTCACTGTAATAGACCCCACTCCCTCACTGTAATAATCCCCACACCATCACTGTAATAGACCCCACACCCTCACTGTAATATACCCCACACCCTCACTGTAATATACCCCACATCCTCACTGTAATATACCCCATACCCTCACTGTAATATACCTCACATCCTCACTGTAGTATACCCCATACCCTCACTGTAATATACCCCATACCCTCACTCTAAGATACTCACATCCTCACTGTAATATACCCCACACCCTCACTGTAATATACCCCACATCCTCACTGTAGTATACCACATACCCTCACTGTAATATACCCCACATCCTCACCATAATATACCCCACACCCTCACTCTAATATACCCCACACCCTCACTGTAATATACCCCACATCCTCACTGTAATATACCCCACACCCTTACTGTAATATACCCCACATCCTCACTGTAATGTACCCCGCACCCTCACTGAAATATACCTCACATTCTCACTGTAATATTCCCCACTCCCTCACTGTAATATACCCCACACCCTCACCGTAATATAGCCCACACCATCACTGTAATATACCCCACACCCTCACTCTAATATACCCCACATCCTCACTGTAATATACCCCACATCCTCCCTGTAATACACCCCACACCCTCACTCTAATATACCCCACATCCTCACTGTAATATACCTCACATCCTCACTGTAATATACCCCACATCCTCACTGTAATATACCTCACATCCTCACTGTAATATACCACACATCCTCACTGTAATATACCCCACACCCTCACTAATATACCCCACACCCTCACTGTAATATACCCCACACCCTCACTGTAATATACCTCACATCCTCACTGTGATATACCTCACATCCTCACTGTAATATACCCCACACCCTCACTGTAATATACCCCACACCCTCACTGTAATATACCCCACATCCTCACTGTACTTTACGCCACACCCTCGCTGTAATATACCCCACACCCTCACTGTAATTTACCCCACATCCTCACTGTAATATACCCCACATCCTCACTGTAATATACCCCACATCCTCACTGTTCTATACCCCACATCCTCAGTGTAATATACCCCACACCCTCACTGTAATATACCCCACACCCTCTCTGTATTATACCCCACACCCTCCCTGTAATATACCTCACACCCTCACTGAAATATACCCCACACCCTCACCGTAATAAACCTCTCATCCTCTCTGTAATATACCTCACATCCTCACTGTAATATACCCCACACCCTCACTGTAATATACCCCAATCCCTCACTGTACTATACCCCACATCCTCACTGTAATATACCTCACACCCTCACTGTAATATACCCAACATCCTCACGGTAATATACCCCACATCCTCACTGTTCTATACCCCACATCCTCAGTGTAATATACCCCACACCCTCACTGTAATATACCCCACACCCTCTCTGTATTATACCCCACACCCTCCCTGTAATATACCTCACACCCTCACTGTAATATACCCCACACCCTCACCGTAATAAACCTCTCATCCTCTCTGTAATATACCTCACATCCTCACTGTAATATACCCCACACCCTCACTGTAATATACCCCAATCCCTCACTGTACGATACCCCACATCCTCACTGTAATATACCTCTCATCCTCACTGTAATATACCCCACACCCTCACTGTAATATACCCAACATCCTCACGGTAATATACCCCACACCCTCACCGTAATATACCTCTCATCCTCTCTGTAATATACCTCACATCCTCACTGTAATATACCCCACACACTCACTGTAATATACCCCACATCCTCACTGTCATATACCCCACACCATCACCGTAAGAAACCTCTCATCCTCTCTGTAATATACCTCACATCCTCACGGTAATATACCCCACACCCTCACTGTAATATACCTCACATCCTCACTGTAATATACCCCACACCCTCACCGTAATATACCTCTCATCCTCTCTGTAATATACCTCACATCCTCACTGTAATATACCCCACGTCCTCACTGAGATATACCCCACATCCTCCCTGTAATATACCTCTCATCCTCTCTGTAATATACCTCACATACTCACTGTAATATACCCCACATCCTCACTGTAATATACCCCATACCCTCACTGTAATATACCCCACTCCCTCACTGTAATATACCTCACACCCTCACTGTAATATCCCTCACATCCTCACGGTAATATACCCCACATCCTCACTGTAATATACCTCACATCCTCACTGTAATATACCCCACATCCTCACTGTAATATACCCCACATCCTCACTGTAATATACCCCACATCCTCACTGTAATATACCCCACACCCTTACTGTAATATACCCCAGATCCTCACTGTAATAAACCCCACACCCTCACTGCAATATACCCCACATCCTCACTGTAATATACCCCACACACTCACTGTAATATACCCCACATCCTCACTGTAATATTCCCCACACCCTCACTCTAATATTGCCCACATCCTCACTGTAATGTACCCCACATCCTCACTGTAATATACCCCACACCCTCACTGTAATATACCCCACACCCCCACTAATATACCCCACACCCTCACTGTAAATTACCCCACACCCTAACGATAATATACCCCACACCATCACTGTAATATACCCCACACCCTCACTCTAATATACCCCACATCCTCACTGTAATATACCCCACATCCTCCCTGTAATACACCCCACACCCTCACTCTAATATACCCCACATCCTCACTGTAATATACCTCACATCCTCACTGTAATATACCCCACATCCTCACTGTAATATACCTCACATCCTCACTGTAATATACCCCACATCCTCACTGTAATATACCCCACATCCTCCCTGTAATATACCCCACACCCTCACTAATATACCCCACACCCTCACTGTAATATACCCCACACCCTCCCTGTAATATACCCCACATCCTCACTGTAATATACCCCACACCCTCACTGTAATATACCCCACATCCTCACTGTAATATACCCCACACCCTCACTAATATACCCCACACCCTCACTAATATACCCCACACCCTCACTGTAATATACCCCACACCCTCACTGTAATATACCCCACACCCTCACTGTAATATACCCCATACCCTCACTCTAAGATACTCACATCCTCACTGTAATATACCCCACACCCTCACTGTAATATACCCCACATCCTCACTGTAGTATACCCCATACCCTCACTGTAATATACCCCACATCCTCACCATAATATACACCACACCCTCACTCTAATATACCCCACACCCTCACTGTAATATACCCCACATCCTCACTGTAATATACCCCACACCCTTACTGTAATATACCCCACATCCTCACTGTAATATACCCCACACCCTCACTGTAATATACCTCACATTCTCACTGTAATATTCCCCACTCCCTCACTGTAATATACCCCACACCCTCACCATAATATACCCCACACCATCACTGTAATATACCCCACACCCTCACTCTAATATACCCCACATCCTCACTGTAATATACCCCACATCCTCCCTGTAATACACCCCACACCCTCACTCTAATATACCCCACATCCTCACTGTAATATACCTCACATCCTCACTGTAATATACCCCACATCCTCACTGTAATATACCCCACACCCTCACTAATATACCCCACACCCTCACTGTAATATACCCCACACCCTCCCTGTAATATACCCCACATCCTCACTGTAATATACCCCACACCCTCACTGTAATATACCCCACATCCTCACTGTAATATACCCCACACCCTCACTAATATACCCCACACCCTCACTAATATACCCCACACCCTCACTGTAATATACCCCACACCCTCACTGTAATATACCCCACACCCTCACTGTAATATACCCCATACCCTCACTCTAAGATACTCACATCCTCACTGTAATATACCCCACACCCTCACTGTAATATACCCCACATCCTCACTGTAGTATACCCCATACCCTCACTGTAATATACCCCACATCCTCACCATAATATACACCACACCCTCACTCTAATATACCCCACACCCTCACTGTAATATACCCCACATCCTCACTGTAATATACCCCACACCCTTACTGTAATATACCCCACATCCTCACTGTAATATACCCCACACCCTCACTGTAATATACCTCACATTCTCACTGTAATATTCCCCACTCCCTCACTGTAATATACCCCACACCCTCACCATAATATACCCCACACCATCACTGTAATATACCCCACACCCTCACTCTAATATACCCCACATCCTCACTGTAATATACCCCACATCCTCCCTGTAATACACCCCACACCCTCACTCTAATATACCCCACATCCTCACTGTAATATACCTCACATCCTCACTGTAATATACCCCACATCCTCACTGTAATATACCTCACATCCTCACTGTAATATACCCCACATCCTCACTGTAATATACCCCACATCCTCCCTGTAATATACCCCACACCCTCACTAATATACCCCACACCCTCACTAATATACCCCACACCCTCACTGTAATATACCCCACACCCTCACTGTAATATACGCCACACCCTCACTGTAATATACCCCATACCCTCACTCTAAGATACTCACATCCTCACTGTAATATACCCCACACCCTCACTGTAATATACCCCACATCCTCACTGTAGTATACCCCATACCCTCACTGTAATATACCCCACATCCTCACCATAATATACCCCACACGCTCACTCTAATATACCCCACACCCTCACTGTAATATACCCCACATCCTCACTGTAATATACCCCACACCCTTACTGTAATATACCCCACATCCTCACTGTAATATACCCCACACCCTCACTCTAATATTCCCCACATCCTCACTGTAATATACCCCACATCCTCACTGTAATATACCCCACACCCTCACTGTAATATACCCCACACCCCCACTAATATACCCCACACCCTCACTGTAATATACCCCACACCCTCACTGTAATATACCCCACATCCTCACTGTAATATACCCCACATCCTCACTGTAATATATCCCACATCCTCACTGTAATATACCCCACATCCTCACTGTAATATATCCCACATCCTCACTGTAATATACCCCACACCCTCACTGTAATATACCCCACACCCTCACTGTAATATACCCCACACCCTCACTGTAATATACCCCACATCCTCACTGTAATATACCCCACACCCTCACTGTCATATACCCCACATCCTCACTGTAATATACCCCACACCCTCACTGTAATATACCTCACATCCTCACTGTGATATACCTCACATCCTCACTGTAATATACCCCACACCCTCACTGTAATATACCCCACACCCTCACTGTAATATACCCCACATCCTCACTGTAATATACGCCACACCCTCGCTGTAATATACCCCACACCCTCACTGTAATATACCCCACATCCTCACTGTAATATACCCCACATCCTCACTGTAATATACCCCACATCCTTACTCTTCTATACCCCACACCCTCACTGTAATGTACCCCACATTCTCACTGTAATATACCCCACACCCTCACTGTAATATACCGCACTCCCTCACTGTAATATACCCCACACCATCACTGTAATATACCTCACATCCTCACTGTAATATACCCCACACCCTCACTGTTATATACCTCCCATCCTCACTGTAATATACCCGACACCCTCACTGTAATATACCTCACATCCTAACTGTAATATATCCGACATCCTCACTGTAATATACCCCACATCCTCACTGTAATATACCTCACATCCTCACTGTAATATACCTCACATCCTCCCTGTGATATACCCCACATCCTCAGTGTAATATACCCCACACCCTCACTGTAATATACCCCACACCCTCTCTGTATTATACCCCACACCCTCCCTGTAATATACCTCACACCCTCACTGTAATATACCCCACACCCTCACCGTACTAAACCTCTCATCCTCTCTGTAATATACCTCACATCCTCACTGTAATATACCCCACACACTCACTGTAATATACCCCACATCCTCACTGTCATATACCGCACACCATCACCGTAATAAACCTCTCATCCTCTCTGTAATATACCTCACATCCTCACTGTAATAGCCCCCACACCCTCACTGTAATATACCCCATACCCTCACTGTAATATACCCCACATCCTCACCATAATATACCCCACACCCTCACTCTAATATACCCCACACCCTCACTGTAATATACCCCACATCCTCACTGTAATATACCCCACACAGTTACTGTAATATACCCCACATCCTCACTGTAATATACCCCACACCCTCACTGTAATACACCTCACATTCTCACTGTAATATTCCCCACTCCCTCACTGTAATATACCCCACACCCTAACCATAATATACCCCACACCATCACTGTAATATACCCCACACCCTCACTCTAATATACCCCACATCCTCACTGTAATATACCCCACATCCTCCCTGTAATACACCCCACACCCTCACTCTAATATACCCCACATCCTCACTGTAATATACCTCACATCCTCACTGTAATATACCCCACATCCTCACTGTAATATACCTCACATCCTCACTGTAATATACCCCACATCCTCACTGTAATATACCCCACATCCTCCCTGTAATATACCCCACACCCTCACTAATATACCCCACACCCTCACTGTAATATACCCCACACCCTTACTGTAATATACCCCACATCCTCACTGTAATATACCCCACACCCTCACTGTAATATACCCCACATCCTCACTGTAATATACCCCACACCCTCACTAATATACCCCACACCCTCACTGTAATATACCCCACACCCTCACTGTAATATACCCCACACCCTCACTGTAATATACCCCATACCCTCACTCTAAGATACTCACATCCTCACTGTAATATACCCCACACCCTCACTGTAATATACCCCACATCCTCACTGTAGTATACCCCATACCCTTACTGTAATATACCCCACATCCTCACCATAATATACACCACACCCTCACTCTAATATACCCCACACCCTCACTGTAATATACCCCACATCCTCACTGTAATATACCCCACACCCTTACTGTAATATACCCCACATCCTCACTGTAATATACCCCACACCCTCACTGTAATATACCTCACATTCTCACTGTAATATTCCCCACTCCCTCACTGTAATATACCCCACACCCTCACCATAATATACCCCACACCATCACTGTAATATACCCCACACCCTCACTCTAATATACCCCACATCCTCACTGTAATATACCCCACATCCTCCCTGTAATACACCCCACACCCTCACTCTAATATACCCCACATCCTCACTGTAATATACCTCACATCCTCACTGTAATATACCCCACATCCTCACTGTAATATACCTCACATCCTCACTGTAATATACCCCACATCCTCACTGTAATATACCCCACATCCTCCCTGTAATATACCCCACACCCTCACTAATATACCCCACACCCTCACTAATATACCCCACACCCTCACTGTAATATACCCCACACCCTCACTGTAATATACCCCACACCCTCACTGTAATATACCCCATACCCTCACTCTAAGATACTCACATCCTCACTGTAATATACCCCACACCCTCACTGTAATATACCCCACATCCTCACTGTAGTATACCCCATACCCTCACTGTAATATACCCCACATCCTCACCATAATATACCCCACACGCTCACTCTAATATACCCCACACCCTCACTGTAATATACCCCACATCCTCACTGTAATATACCCCACACCCTGACTGTAATATACCCCACATCCTCACTGTAATATACCCCACACCCTCACTGTAATATACCTCACATTCTCACTGTAATATTCCCCACTCCCTCACTGTAATATACCCCACACCCTCACCATAATATACCCCACACCATCACTGTAATATACCCCACACCCTCACTCTAATATACCCCACATCCTCACTGTAATATACCCCACATCCTCCCTGTAATACACCCCACACCCTCACTCTAATATACCCCACATCCTCACTGTAATATACCTCACATCCTCACTGTAATATACCCCACATCCTCACTGTAATATACCTCACATCCTCACTGTAATATACCCCACATCCTCACTGTAATATACCCCACATCCTCCCTGTAATATACCCCACACCCTCACTAATATACCCCACACCCTCACTGTAATATACCCCACACCCTTACTGTAATATACCCCAGATCCTCACTGTAATAAACCCCACACCCTCACTGCAATATACCCCACATCCTCACTGTAATATACCCCACACACTCACTGTAATATACCCCACATCCTCACTGTAATATTCCCCACACCCTCACTCTAATATTGCCCACATCCTCACTGTAATGTACCCCACATCCTCACTGTAATATACCCCACACCCTCACTGTAATATACCCCACACCCCCACTAATATACCCCACACCCTCACTGTAAATTACCCCACACCCTCACTGCTATACCCCACATCCTCACTGTAATATACCCCACATCCTCACTGTAATATACCCCACATCCTCACTGTAATATATCCCACATCCTCACTGTAATATACCCCACACCCTCACTGTAATATACCCCACATCCTCACTGTAATATACCCCACACCCTCACTGTAATATACCCCACATCCTCACTGTAATATACCCCACACCCTCACTGTAATATACCCCACATCCTCACTGTAATATACCCCACACCCTCACTGTAATATACCCCACACCCTCCCTGTAATATACCCCACACCCTCACGGTAATATACCCCACATCCTGACTGTAATATACCCCACACCCTCACTGTAATATACCCCACATCCTCACTGTAATACACCCCACATCCTCAGTGTAATATACCCCACACCCTCACTGTAATATACCTCACATCCTCACTGTGATATACCTCACATCCTCACTGTAATATACCCCACACCCTCACTGTAATATACCCCACACCCTCACTGTAAGATACCCCACATCCTCACTGTAATATACCCCACATCCTCACTGTTCTATACCCCACATCCTCAGTGTAATATACCCCACACCCTCACTGTAATATACCCCACATCCTCACTGTAATATACCCCACACCCTCACTGTTATATACCCCACACCCTCCCTGTAATATACCCCACACCCTCACTGTAATATACCCCACACCCTCACTGTAATATACCCCACATCCTCACTGTAATATACCCCACACCCTCACTGTAATATACCCCACATCCTCACTGTAATATACCACACACCCTCACTGTAATATACCTCACATCCTCACTGTGATATACCTCACATCCTCACTGTAATATACCCCACACCCTCACTGTAATATACCCCACACCCTCACTGTAATATACCCCACATCCTCACTGTAATATACGCCACACCCTCGCTGTCATATACCCCACACCCTCACTGTAATATACCCCACATCCTCACTGTAATATACCCCACATCCTCACTGTAATATACCCCACATCCTCACTCTTCTATACCCCACACCCTCACTGTAATGTACCCCACATCCTCACTGTAATATACCCCACATCCTCACTGTAATATACCTCACATCCTCACTGTAATATACCCCACATTCTCACTGTAATATACCCCACACCCTCACTGTAATATACCGCACTCCATCACTGTAATATACCCCACACCATCACTGTACTATACCCCACACCCTCACCGTGATATACCCCACACCCTCACTGTAATATACCCCACACCCTCACTGTAATATACCCCACACCCTCACTGTAATATACCCCACACCCTCACTGTAATATACCTCACATCCTCACTGTAATATACCCCACACCCTCACTGTAATATACCCCACATCCTCACTGTAATATACCCAACATCCTCACTGTAATATACCCCACACTCTCACTGTAATATACCCCACACCCTCACTGTAATATACCCCACACCCTCTCCGTAATATACCCCACATCCTCACTGTAATATACCCCACATTCTCACTGTAATATACCCCACACCCTCTCTGTAATATACCTCACATCCTCACTGTAATATACCCAACATCCTCACGGTAATATACCCCACACCCTCACCGTAATATACCGCTCATCCTCTCTGTAATATACCTCACATCCTCACTGTAATATACCCCACACACTCACTGTAATATACCCCACATCCTCACTGTCATATACCCCACACCATCACCGTAATAAACCTCTCATCCTCTCTGTAATATACCTCACATCCTCACTGTAATAGACCCCACACCCTCACTGTAATATACCCCATATCCTCACTGTAATATACCCCATACCCTCACTCTAAGATACTCACATCCTCACTGTAATATACCCCACACCCTCACTGTAATATACCCCACATCCTCACTGTAGTATACCCCATACCCTCATTGTAATATACCCCACATCCTCACCATAATATACCCCACACCCTCACTCTAATATACCCCACACCCTCACTGTAATATACCCCATATCCTCACTGTAATATACCCCACACCCTGACTGTAATATACCCCACATCCTCACTGTAATATACCCCACACCCTCACTGTAATATACCTCACATTCTCACTGTAATATTCCCCACTCCCTCACTGTAATATACCCCACACCCTCACCATAATATACCCCACACCATCACTGTAATATACCCCACACCCTCACTCTAATATACCCCACACCCTCACTAATATACCCCACACCGTCACTGTAATATACCCCACACCCTCACTGTAATATACCCCACACCCTCACTGTAATATACCCCATACCCTCACTCTAAGATACTCACATCCTCACTGTAATATACCCCACACCCTCACTGTAATATACCCCACATCCTCACTGTAGTATACCCCATACCCTCACTGTAATATACCCCACATCCTCACCATAATATACCCCACACGCTCACTCTAATATACCCCACACCCTCACTGTAATATACCCCACATCCTCACTGTAATATACCCCACACTCTTACTGTAATATACCCCACATCCTCACTGTAATATACCCCACACCCTCACTGTAATATACCTCACATTCTCACTGTAATATTCCCCACTCCCTCACTGTAATATACCCCACACCCTCACCATAATATACCCCACACCATCACTGTAATATACCCCACACCCTCACTCTAATATACCCCACATCCTCACTGTAATATACCCCACATCCTGCCTGTAATACACCCCACACCCTCACTCTAATATACCCCACATCCTCACTGTAATATACCTCACATCCTCACTGTAATATACCCCACATCCTCACTGTAATATACCTCACATCCTCACTGTAATATACCCCACATCCTCACTGTAATATACCCCACATCCTCCCTGTAATATACCCCACAACCTCACTAATATACCCCACACCCTCACTGTAATATACCCCACACCCTTACTGTAATATACCCCACATCCTCACTGTAATATACCCCACACCCTCACTGTAATATACCCCACATCCTCACTGTAATATACCCCACACCCTCACTAATATACCCCACACCCTCACTAATATACCCCACACCCTCACTGTAATATATCCCACATCCTCACTGTAATATACCCCACACCCTCACTGTAATATACCCCACATCCTCACTGTAATATACCCCACATCCTCACTGTAATATACCCCACATCCTCACTGTAATATACCCCACACCCTTACTGTAATATACCCCAGATCCTCACTGTAATAAACCCCACACCCTCAC
This sequence comes from Scyliorhinus torazame, assembly GCF_047496885.1. Lineage (NCBI taxonomy): Eukaryota > Metazoa > Chordata > Chondrichthyes > Carcharhiniformes > Scyliorhinidae > Scyliorhinus > Scyliorhinus torazame. The sequence continues at coordinate 179,439 of NW_027307975.1, forward strand.
TGCAATATACCCCACATCCTCACTGTAATATACCCCACACCCTCACTGTAATATACCCCACATCCTCACTGTAATATACCCCACACCCTCACTCTAATATTGCCCACATTCTCACTGTAATGTACCCCACATCCTCACTGTAATATACCCCACACCCTCACTGTAATATACCCCACACCCCCACTAATATACCCCACACCCTCACTGTAAATTACCCCACACCCTCACTGCTATACCCCACATCCTCACTGTAATATACCCCACATCCTCACTGTAATATACCCCACATCCTCACTGTAATATATCCCACATCCTCACTGTAATATACCCCACACCCTCACTGTAATATACCCCACATCCTCACTGTAATATACCCCACACCCTCACTGTAATATACCCCACATCCTCACTGTAATATACCCCACACCCTCACTGTAATATACCCCACATCCTGACTGTAATATACCCCACACCCTCACTGTAATATACCCCACATCCTCACTGTAATACACCCCACATCCTCACTGTAATATACCCCACACCCTCACTGTAATATACCTCACATCCTCACTGTGATATACCTCACATCCTCACTGTAATATACCCCACACCCTCACTGTAATATACCCCACACCCTCACTGTAATATACCCCACATCCTCACTGTAATATACGCCACACCCTCGCTGTAATATACCCCACACCCTCACAGTAATATACCCCACATCCTCACTGTAATATACCCCACATCCTCACTGTAATATACCCCACATCCTCACTGTTCTATACCCCACATTCTCAGTGTAATATACCCCACACCCTCACTGTAATATACCCCACACCCTCTCTGTATTATACCCCACACCCTCCCTGTAATATACCTCACACCCTCACTGTAATATACCCCACACCCTCACCGTAATAAACCTCTCATGTTCTCTGTAATATACCTCACATCCTCACTGTAATATACCCAACATCCTCACGGTAATATACCCCACACCCTCACCGTAATATACCTCTCATCCTCTCTGTAATATACCTCACATCCTCACTGTAATATACCCCACACACTCACTGTAATATACCCCACATCCTCACTGTCATATACCCTACACCATCACCGTAATAAACCTCTCATCCTCTCTGTAATATACCTGACATCCTCACTGTAATATACCCCACACCCTGACTGTAATATACCTCACATCCTCACTGTAATAGACCCCACACCCTCACCGCAATATACCTCTCATCCTCTCTGTGATATACCTCACATCCTCACTGTAATATACCCCACATCCTCACTGTAATATACCCCATACCCTCACTGTAATATACCCCACTCCCTCACTGTAATATACCTCACACCCTCACTGTAATATCCCTCACATCCTCACTGTAATATACCTCACATCCTCACTGTAATATACCCCACACCCTCACCGTAATATACCTCTCATCCTCTCTGTAATATACCTCACATCCTCACTGTAATATACCCCACATCCTCACTGTAATATACCTCACATCCTCACTGTAATATACCCCACTCCCTCACTGTAATATACCCCACTCCCTCACTGTAATATACCTCACACCCTCACTGTAATATCCCTCACATCCTCATTGTAATATACCTCACATCCTCACTGTAATATACCCCACATCCTCACTGTAATATACCCCATACCCTCACTGTAATAGACCCCACTCCCTCACTGTAATAATCCCCACACCATCACTGTAATAGACCCCACACCCTCACTGTAATATACCCCACACCCTCACTGTAATATACCCCACATCCTCACTGTAATATACCCCATACCCTCACTGTAATATACCTCACATCCTCACTGTAGTATACCCCATACCCTCACTGTAATATACCCCATACCCTCACTCTAAGATACTCACATCCTCACTGTAATATACCCCACACCCTCACTGTAATATACCCCACATCCTCACTGTAGTATACCACATACCCTCACTGTAATATACCCCACATCCTCACCATAATATACCCCACACCCTCACTCTAATATACCCCACACCCTCACTGTAATATACCCCACATCCTCACTGTAATATACCCCACACCCTTACTGTAATATACCCCACATCCTCACTGTAATGTACCCCGCACCCTCACTGAAATATACCTCACATTCTCACTGTAATATTCCCCACTCCCTCACTGTAATATACCCCACACCCTCACCGTAATATACCCCACACCATCACTGTAATATACCCCACACCCTCACTCTAATATACCCCACATCCTCACTGTAATATACCCCACATCCTCCCTGTAATACACCCCACACCCTCACTCTAATATACCCCACATCCTCACTGTAATATACCTCACATCCTCACTGTAATATACCCCACATCCTCACTGTAATATACCTCACATCCTCACTGTAATATACCCCACATCCTCACTGTAATATACCCCACACCCTCACTAATATACCACACACCCTCACTGTAATATACCCCACACCCTCACTGTAATATACCTCACATCCTCACTGTGATATACCTCACATCCTCACTGTAATATACCCCACACCCTCACTGTAATATACCCCACACCCTCACTGTAATATACCCCACATCCTCACTGTACTTTACGCCACACCCTCGCTGTAATATACCCCACACCCTCACTGTAATATACCCCACATCCTCACTGTAATATACCCCACATCCTCACTGTAATATACCCCACATCCTCACTGTTCTATACCCCACATCCTCAGTGTAATATACCCCACACCCTCACTGTAATATACCCCACACCCTCTCTGTATTATACCCCACACCCTCTCTGTATTATACCCCACACCCTCCCTGTAATATACCTCACACCCTCACTGAAATATACCCCACACCCTCACCGTAATAAACCTCTCATCCTCTCTGTAATATACCTCACATCCTCACTGTAATATACCCCACACCCTCACTGTAATATACCCCAATCCCTCACTGTACTATACCCCACATCCTCACTGTAATATACCTCACACCCTCACTGTAATATACCCAACATCCTCACGGTAATATACCCCACATCCTCACTGTTCTATACCCCACATCCTCAGTGTAATATACCCCACACCCTCACTGTAATATACCCCACACCCTCTCTGTATTATACCCCACACCCTCCCTGTAATATACCTCACATCCTCACTGTAATATACCCCACACCCTCACTGTAATATACCCCAATCCCTCACTGTACGATACCCCACATCCTCACTGTAATATACCTCTCATCCTCACTGTAATATACCCCACACCCTCACTGTAATATACCCAACATCCTCACGGTAATATACCCCACACCCTCACCGTAATATACCTCTCATCCTCTCTGTAATATACCTCACATCCTCACTGTAATATACCCCACACACTCACTGTAATATACCCCACATCCTCACTGTCATATACCCCACACCATCACCGTAAGAAACCTCTCATCCTCTCTGTAATATACCTCACATCCTCACGGTAATATACCCCACACCTTCACTGTAATATACCTCACATCCTCACTGTAATATACCCCACACCCTCACCGTAATATACCTCTCATCCTCTCTGTAATATACCTCACATCCTCACTGTAATATACCCCACGTCCTCACTGAGATATACCCCACATCCTCCCTGTAATATACCTCTCATCCTCTCTGTAATATACCTCACATACTCACTGTAATATACCCCACATCCTCACTGTAATATACCCCATACCCTCACTGTAATATACCCCACTCCCTCACTGTAATATACCTCACACCCTCACTGTAATATCCCTCACATCCTCACGGTAATATACCCCACATCCTCACTGTAATATACCTCACATCCTCACTGTAATATACCCCACATCCTCACTGTAATATACCCCACATCCTCACTGTAATATACCCCACATCCTCACTGTAATATACCCCACACCCTTACTGTAATATACCCCAGATCCTCACTGTAATAAACCCCACACCCTCACTGCAATATACCCCACATCCTCACTGTAATATACCCCACACACTCACTGTAATATACCCCACATCCTCACTGTAATATTCCCCACACCCTCACTCTAATATTGCCCACATCCTCACTGTAATGTACCCCACATCCTCACTGTAATATACCCCACACCCTCACTGTAATATACCCCACACCCCCACTAATATACCCCACACCCTCACTGTAAATTACCCCACACCCTCACTGCTATACCCCACATCCTCACTGTAATATACCCCACATCCTCACTGTAATATACCCCACATCCTCACTGTAATATATCCCACATCCTCACTGTAATATACCCCACACCCTCACTGTAATATACCCCACATCCTCACTGTAATATACCCCACACCCTCACTGTAATATACCCCACATCCTCACTGTAATATACCCCACACCCTCACTGTAATATACCCCACATCCTCACTGTAATATACCCCACACCCTCACTGTAATATACCCCACACCCTCCCTGTAATATACCCCACACCCTCACGGTAATATACCCCACATCCTGACTGTAATATACCCCACACCCTCACTGTAATATACCCCACATCCTCACTGTAATACACCCCACATCCTCAGTGTAATATACCCCACACCCTCACTGTAATATACCTCACATCCTCACTGTGATATACCTCACATCCTCACTGTAATATACCCCACACCCTCACTGTAATATACCCCACACCCTCACTGTAAGATACCCCACATCCTCACTGTAATATACCCCACATCCTCACTGTTCTATTCCCCACATCCTCAGTGTAATATACCCCACACCCTCACTGTAATATACCCCACATCCTCACTGTAATATACCCCACACCCTCACTGTTATATACCCCACACCCTCCCTGTAATATACCCCACACCCTCACTGTAATATACCCCACACCCTCACTGTAATATACCCCACATCCTCACTGTAATATACCCCACACCCTCACTGTAATATACCCCACATCCTCACTGTAATATACCACACACCCTCACTGTAATATACCTCACATCCTCACTGTGATATACCTCACATCCTCACTGTAATATACCCCACACCCTCACTGTAATATACCCCACACCCTCACTGTAATATACCCCACATCCTCACTGTAATATACGCCACACCCTCGCTGTCATATACCCCACACCCTCACTGTAATATACCCCACATCCTCACTGTAATATACCCCACATCCTCACTGTAATATACCCCACATCCTCACTCTTCTATACCCCACACCCTCACTGTAATGTACCCCACATCCTCACTGTAATATACCCCACATCCTCACTGTAATATACCTCACATCCTCACTGTAATATACCCCACATTCTCACTGTAATATACCCCACACCCTCACCGTAATATACCGCACTCCATCACTGTAATATACCCCACACCATCACTGTAATATACCCCACATCCTCACTGTAATATACCCCACACCCTCACTGTAATATACCCCACACCCTCACTGTAATATACCTCACATCCTCACTGTAATATACCCCACACCCTCACTGTAATATACCCCACATCCTCACTGTAATATACCCAACATCCTCACTGTAATATACCCCACACTCTCACTGTAATATACCCCACACCCTCACTGTAATATACCCCACACCCTCTCCGTAATATACCCCACATCCTCACTGTAATATACCCCACATTCTCACTGTAATATACCCCACACCCTCTCTGTAATATACCTCACATCCTCACTGTAATATACCCAACATCCTCACGGTAATATACCCCACACCCTCACCGTAATATACCGCTCATCCTCTCTGTAATATACCTCACATCCTCACTGTAATATAGCCCACACACTCACTGTAATATACCCCACATCCTCACTGTCATATACCCCACACCATCACCGTAATAAACCTCTCATCCTCTCTGTAATATACCTCACATCCTCACTGTAATAGACCCCACACCCTCACTGTAATATACCCCATATCCTCACTGTAATATACCCCATACCCTCACTCTAAGATACTCACATCCTCACTGTAATATACCCCACACCCTCACTGTAATATACCCCACATCCTCACTGTAGTATACCCCATACCCTCATTGTAATATACCCCACATCCTCACCATAATATACCCCACACCCTCACTCTAATATACCCCACACCCTCACTGTAATATACCCCATATCCTCACTGTAATATACCCCACACCCTGACTGTAATATACCCCACATCCTCACTGTAATATACCCCACACCCTCACTGTAATATACCTCACATTCTCACTGTAATATTCCCCACTCCCTCACTGTAATATACCCCACACCCTCACCATAATATACCCCACACCATCACTGTAATATACCCCACACCCTCACTCTAATATACCCCACACCCTCACTAATATACCCCACACCGTCACTGTAATATACCCCACACCCTCACTGTAATATACCCCACACCCTCACTGTAATATACCCCATACCCTCACTCTAAGATACTCACATCCTCACTGTAATATACCCCACACCCTCACTGTAATATACCCCACATCCTCACTGTAGTATACCCCATACCCTCACTGTAATATACCCCACATCCTCACCATAATATACCCCACACGCTCACTCTAATATACCCCACACCCTCACTGTAATATACCCCACATCCTCACTGTAATATACCCCACACTCTTACTGTAATATACCCCACATCCTCACTGTAATATACCCCACACCCTCACTGTAATATACCTCACATTCTCACTGTAATATTCCCCACTACCTCACTGTAATATACCCCACACCCTCACCATAATATACCCCACACCATCACTGTAATATACCCCACACACTCACTCTAATATACCCCACATCCTCACTGTAATATACCCCACATCCTGCCTGTAATACACCCCACACCCTCACTCTAATATACCCCACATCCTCACTGTAATATACCTCACATCCTCACTGTAATATACCCCACATCCTCACTGTAATATACCTCACATCCTCACTGTAATATACCCCACATCCTCACTGTAATATACCCCACATCCTCCCTGTAATATACCCCACACCCTCACTAATATACCCCACACCCTCACTGTAATATACCCCACACCCTTACTGTAATATACCCCACATCCTCACTGTAATATACCCCACATCCTCACTGTAATATACCCCACATCCTCACTGTAATATACCCCACACCCTTACTGTAATATACCCCAGATCCTCACTGTAATAAACCCCACACCCTCACTGCAATATACCCCACATCCTCACTGTAATATACCCCACACCCTCACTGTAATATACCCCACATCCTCACTGTAATATACCCCACACCCTCACTCTAATATTGCCCACATCCTCACTGTAATGTACCCCACATCCTCACTGTAATATACCCCACACCCTCACTGTAATATACCCCACACCCCCACTAATATACCCCACACCCTCACTGTAAATTACCCCACACCCTCACTGCTATACCCCACATCCTCACTGTAATATACCCCACATCCTCACTGTAATATACCCCACATCCTCACTGTAATATATCCCACATCCTCACTGTAATATACCCCACACCCTCACTGTAATATACCCCACATCCTCACTGTAATATACCCCACACCCTCACTGTAATATACCCCACATCCTCACTGTAATATACCCCACACCCTCACTGTAATATACCCCACATCCTGACTGTAATATACCCCACACCCTCACTGTAATATACCCCACATCCTCACTGTAATACACCCCACATCCTCACTGTAATATACCCCACACCCTCACTGTAATATACCTCACATCCTCACTGTGATATACCTCACATCCTCACTGTAATATACCCCACACCCTCACTGTAATATACCCCACACCCTCACTGTAATATACCCCACATCCTCACTGTAATATACGCCACACCCTCGCTGTAATATACCCCACACCCTCACAGTAACATACCCCACATCCTCACTGTAATATACCCCACATCCTCACTGTAATATACCCCACATCCTCACTGTTCTATACCCCACATTCTCAGTGTAATATACCCCACACCCTCACTGTAATATACCCCACACCCTCTCTGTATTATACCCCACACCCTCCCTGTAATATACCTCACACCCTCACTGTAATATACCCCACACCCTCACCGTAATAAACCTCTCATGTTCTCTGTAATATACCTCACATCCTCACTGTAATATACCCAACATCCTCACGGTAATATACCCCACACCCTCACCGTAATATACCTCTCATCCTCTCTGTAATATACCTCACATCCTCACTGTAATATACCCCACACACTCACTGTAATATACCCCACATCCTCACTGTCATATACCCTACACCATCACCGTAATAAACCTCTCATCCTCTCTGTAATATACCTGACATCCTCACTGTAATATACCCCACACCCTGACTGTAATATACCTCACATCCTCACTGTAATAGACCCCACACCCTCACCGTAATATACCTCTCATCCTCTCTGTAATATACCTCACATCCTCACTGTAATATACCCCACATCCTCACTGTAATATACCCCATACCCTCCCTGTAATATACCCCACTCCCTCACTGTAATATACCTCACACCCTCACTGTAATATCCCTCACATCCTCACTGTAATATACCTCACATCCTCACTGTAATATACCCCACACCCTCACCGTAATATACCTCTCATCCTCTCTGTAATATACCTCAGATCCTCACTGTAATATACCCCACATCCTCACTGTAATATACCCCACATCCTCACTGTAATATACCTCACATCCTCACTGTAATATACCCCACTCCCTCACTGTAATATACCCCACTCCCTCACTGTAATATACCTCACACCCTCACTGTAATATCCCTCACATCCTCATTGTAATATACCTCACATCCTCACTGTAATATACCCCACATCCTCACTGTAATATACCCCATACCCTCACTGTAATAGACCCCACTCCCTCACTGTAATAATCCCCACACCATCACTGTAATAGACCCCACACCCTCACTGTAATATACCCCACACCCTCACTGTAATATACCCCACATCCTCACTGTAATATACCCCATACCCTCACTGTAATATACCTCACATCCTCACTGTAGTATACCCCATACCCTCACTGTAATATACCCCATACCCTCACTCTAAGATACTCACATCCTCACTGTAATATACCCCACACCCTCACTGTAATATACCCCACATCCTCACTGTAGTATACCACATACCCTCACTGTAATATACCCCACATCCTCACCATAATATACCCCACACCCTCACTCTAATATACCCCACACCCTCACTCTAATATACCCCACATCCTCACTGTAATATACCTCACATCCTCACTGTAATATACCCCACATCCTCACTGTAATATACCTCACATCCTCACTGTAATATACCCCACATCCTCACTGTAATATACCCCACACCCTCACTAATATACCCCACACCCTCACTGTAATATACCCCACACCCTCACTGTAATATACCTCACATCCTCACTGTGATATACCTCACATCCTCACTGTAATATACCCCACACCCTCACTGTAATATACCCCACACCCTCACTGTAATATACCCCACATCCTCACTGTACTTTACGCCACACCCTCGCTGTAATATATCCCACACCCTCACTGTAATATACCCCACATCCTCACTGTAATATACCCCACATCCTCACTGTAATATACCCCACATCCTCACTGTTCTATACCCCACATCCTCAGTGTAATATACCCCACACCCTCACTGTAATATACCCCACACCCTCTCTGTATTATACCCCACACCCTCCCTGTAATATACCTCACACCCTCACTGAAATATACCCCACACCCTCACCGTAATAAACCTCTCATCCTCTCTGTAATATACCTCACATCCTCACTGTAATATACCCCACACCCTCACTGTAATATACCCCAATCCCTCACTGTACTATACCCCACATCCTCACTGTAATATACCTCACACCCTCACTGTAATATACCCAACATCCTCACGGTAATATACCCCACATCCTCACTGTTCTATACCCCACATCCTCAGTGTAATATACCCCACACCCTCACTGTAATATACCCCACACCCTCTCTGTATTATACCCCACACCCTCCCTGTAATATACCTCACACCCTCACTGTAATATACCCCACACCCTCACCGTAATAAACCTCTCATCCTCTCTGTAATATACCTCACATCCTCACTGTAATATACCCCACACCCTCACTGTAATATACCCCAATCCCTCACTGTACGATACCCCACATCCTCACTGTAATATACCTCTCATCCTCACTGTAATATACCCCACACCCTCACTGTAATATACCCAACATCCTCACGGTAATATACCCCACACCCTCACCGTAATATACCTCTCATCCTCTCTGTAATATACCTCACATCCTCACTGTAATATACCCCACACACTCACTGTAATATACCCCACATCCTCACTGTCATATACCCCACACCATCACCGTAAGAAACCTCTCATCCTCTCTGTAATATACCTCACATCCTCACGGTAATATACCCCACACCCTCACTGTAATATACCTCACATCCTCACTGTAATATACCCCACACCCTCACCGTAATATACCTCTCATCCTCTCTGTAATATACCTCACATCCTCACTGTAATATACCCCACGTCCTCACTGAGATATACCCCACATCCTCCCTGTAATATACCTCTCATCCTCTCTGTAATATACCTCACATACTCACTGTAATATACCCCACATCCTCACTGTAATATACCCCATACCCTCACTGTAATATACCCCACTCCCTCACTGTAATATACCTCACACCCTCACTGTAATATCCCTCACATCCTCACGGTAATATACCCCACATCCTCACTGTAATATACCTCACATCCTCACTGTAATATACCCCACATCCTCACTGTAATATACCCCACATCCTCACTGTAATATACCCCACATCCTCACTGTAATATACCCCACATCCTCACTGTAATATACCCCATACCCTCACTGTAATATACCCCACTCCCTCACTGTAATATACCTCACACCCTCACTGTAATATCCCTCACATCCTCACTGTAATATACCTCACATCCTCATTGTAATATACCTCACATCCTCACTGTAATATACCCCACATCCTCACTGTAATATACCCCATACCCTCACTGTAATAGACCCCACTCCCTCACTGTAATAATCCCCACACCATCACTGTAATAGACCCCACACCCTCACTGTAATATACCCCACACCCTCACTGTAATATACCCCATACCCTCACTCTAAGATACTCACACCCTCACTGTAATATACCCCACACCCTCACTGTAATATACCCCACATCCTCACTGTAGTATACCCCATACCCTCACTGTAATATACCCCACATCCTCACCATAATATACCCCACACCCTCACTCTAATATACCCCACACCCTCACTGTAATATACCCCACATCCTCACTGTAATATACCCCACACCCTTACTGTAATATACCCCACATCCTCACTGTAATGTACCCCACACCCTCACTGTAATATACCTCACATTCTCACTGTAATATTCCCCACTCCCTCACTGTAATATACCCCACACCCTCACCGTAATATACTCCACACCATCACTGTAATATACCCCACACCCTCAATCAAATATACCCCACATCCTCACTGTAATATACCCCACATCCTCCCTGTAATACACCCCACACCCTCACTCTAATATACCCCACATCCTCACTGTAATATACCCCACATCCTCACTGTAATATACCTCACATCCTCACTGTAATATACCCCACATCCTCACTGTAATATACCCCACACCCTCACTAATATACCCCACACCCTCACTGTAATATACCCCACACCCTTACTGTAATATACCCCACATCCTCACTGTAATATACCCCACACCCTCACTGTAATATACCCCACATCCTCACTGTAATATACCCCACACCCTCACTAATATACCCCACACCCTCACTAATATACCCCACACCCTCACTGTAATATACTCCACATCCTCACTGTAATATACCCCACACACTCACTGTAATATACCCCACATCCTCACTGTAATATACCCCACACCCTTACTGTAATATACCCCACATCCTCACTGTAATATACCCCACACCCTCACTGTAATATACCCCACATCCTCACTGTAATATATCCCACACCCTCACTGTAATATACCCCACATCCTCACTGTAATATACCCTACACCCTTACTGTAATATACCCCACATGCTCACTGTAATATACCCCACACCCTCACTGCAATATACCCCATATCCTCACTGTAATATACCCCCACAACCTCACTGTAATATACCCCACATCCTCACTGTAATATACCCCACACCCTCACTCTAATATTCCCCACATCCTCACTGTAATATACCCCACATCCTCACTGTAATATACCCCACACCCTCACTGTAATATACCCCACACCCCCACTAATATACCCCACACCCTCACTGTAATATACCCCACACCCTCACTGTAATATACCCCACATCCTCACTGTAATATACCCCACATCCTCACTGTAATATACCCCACATCCTCACTGTAATATACCCCACATCCTCACTGTAATATACCCCACATCCTCACTGTAATATATCCCACATCCTCACTGTAATATACCCCACACCCTCACTGTAATATACCCCACACCCTCACTGTAATATACCCCACACCCTCACTGTAATATACCCCACATCCTCACTGTAATATACCCCACACCCTCACTGTAATATACCCCACACCCTCACTGTAATGTACCCCACACCCTCCCTGTAATATACCCCACACCCTCCCTGTAATATACCCCACACCCTCACTGTAATATACCCCACACCCTCACTGTAATATACCCCACACCCTCACTGTAATATACCCCAAATCCTCACTGTAATATACCCCACACCCTCACTGTAATATACCCCACATCCTCACTGTAATATACCCCACACCCTCACTGTAATATACCTCACATCCTCACTGTGATATACCTCACATCCTCACTGTAATATACCCCACACCCTCACTGTAATATACCCCACACCCTCACTGTAATATACCCCACATCCTCACTGTAATATACGCCACACCCTCGCTGTAATATACCCCGCACCCTCACTGTAATATACCCCACATCCTCACTGTAATATACCCCACATCCTCACTGTAAAATACCCCACATCCTCACTCTTCTATACCCCACACCCTCACTGTAATGTACCCCACATCCTCACTGTAATATACCCCACATCCTCACTGTAATATACCTCACATCCTCACTGTAATATACCCCACATTCTCACTGTAATATACCCCACACCCTCACTGTAATATACCGCACTCCCTCACTGTAATATACCCCACACCATCACTGTACTATACCCCACACCCTCACCGTAATATACCCCACACCCTCACTGTAATATACCCCACACCCTCACTGTAATATACCCCACATCCTCACTGTAATATACCCCACACCCTCACTGTAATATACCCCACACCCTCACTGTAATATACCTCACATCCTCACTGTAATATACCCCACACCCTCACTGTAATATACCCCACAACCTCACTGTAATATACCCAACATCCTCACTGTAATATACCCCACACTCTCACTGTAATATACCCCACCCCCTCACTGTAATATACCCCACACCCTCTCCGTAATATACCCCACATCCTCACTGTAATATACCCCACATTCTCACTGTAATATACCCCACACCCTCACTGTAATATACCTCACATCCTCACTGTAATATACCCCACACCCTCACTGTAATATACCTGACATCCTCACTGTAATATACCCCACACCCTCACTGTAATATACCTCACATCCTCACTGTAATATACCCCACACCCTCATTGTATATACCCAACACCCTCACTGTAATATACCTCACACCCTCACTGTAATATACCCCACACCCTCACTGTAATATACCCCATATCCTCACTGTAATATACCCCACATCCTCACTGTAATATACCGAAAACCCTCACTCTAATATACCCCACACCATCACCGTAAGATACCTCACATCCTCACTGTAATATACCCAAAACCCTCACTCTAATATACCCCACATCCTCACTGTAATATACCTCACATCCTCACTGTTATATTCCCCACATTTTCACTGTAATATACCCCACACCCTCACTGTAATATACCCCACACCCTCCCTGTAATATACCCCACACCCTCACTGTAATATACCTCACATCCTCACTGTAATATACCCACATCCTCACTGTAATATACCCCACACCCTCACTGTAATATACCCCACATCCTCACTGTAATATACCTCACATCCTCACTGTAATATACCCCACACCCTCTCTGTAATGTACCCCAAATCCTCACTGTAATATACCCCACACCCTCACTGTAATATACCCCACAGCCTCACTTTTAATATACCTCACATCCTCACTGTAATATACCTCACATCCTCACTGTAATATACCCCACACCCTCACTGTAATATACCCCACACCCTCACTGTAATATACCTCACACCCTCACTGTAATATACCCCACAACCTCACTGTAATATACCCCACACCCTCACTGTAATATACCTCACATCCTCACTGTAATATACCCCACAACCTCACTCTAATATACCCCACACCCTCCCTGTAATATACCCCACACCCTCACTGTAATATACCCCACACCATCACTGCAATATACCCCACATCCTCACTCCAATATACCCCACTTCCTCACTGTAATATACCCCACATCCTCACTGTAATATACCCCACATCCTCACTGTAATATACCCCACATCCTCACTGTAATATACCTCACACCCTCCCTGTAATATACCACACACCCTCACTCTAATATACCCCACACACTCACTGTAATATACCCCACACCCTCACTGTAATATACCCCACATCCTCACTGTAATATACCCCACATCCTCACTGTAATATACCCCACACCCTCACTGTAATATACCCCACATCCTCACTGTAATATACCCCACATCCTCATTGTATATACCTCACACCCTCCCTGTAATATACCCCACATCCTCACTGTAATATACCCCACTCCCTCACTGTAATATACCCCACATCCTCACCATAATATACCCCACACGCTCACTCTAATATACCCCACACCCTCACTGTAATATACCCCACATCCTCACTGTAATATACCCCACACCCTTACTGTAATATACCCCACATCCTCACTGTAATATACCCCACACCCTCACTGTAATATACCTCACATTCTCACTGTAATATTCCCCACTCCCTCACTGTAATATACCCCACACCCTCACCATAATATACCCCACACCATCACTGTAATATACCCCACACCCTCACTCTAATATACCCCACATCCTCACTGTAATATACCCCACATCCTCCCTGTAATACACCCCACACCCTCACTCTAATATACCCCACATCCTCACTGTAATATACCTCACATCCTCACTGTAATATACCCCACATCCTCACTGTAATATACCTCACGTCCTCACTGTAATATACCCCACATCCTCACTGTAATATACCCCACATCCTCCCTGTAATATACCCCACACCCTCACTAATATACCCCACACCCTCACTGTAATATACCCCACACCCTCACTGTAATATACCCCACATCCTCACTGTAATATACCTCACATCCTCACTGTAATATACCCCACACCCTCTCTGTAATGTACCCCAAATCCTCACTGTAATATACCCCACACCCTCACTGTAATATACCCCACAGCCTCACTTTTAATATACCTCACATCCTCACTGTAATATACCTCACATCCTCACTGTAATATACCCCACACCCTCACTGTAATATACCCCACACCCTCACTGTAATATACCTCACACCCTCACTGTAATATACCCCACAACCTCACTGTAATATACCCCACACCCTCACTGTAATATACCTCACATCCTCACTGTAATATACCCCACAACCTCACTCTAATATACCCCACACCCTCCCTGTAATATACCCCACACCCTCACTGTAATATACCCCACACCATCACTGCAATATACCCCACATCCTCACTCCAATATACCCCACTTCCTCACTGTAATATACCCCACATCCTCACTGTAATATACCCCACATCCTCACTGTAATATACCCCACATCCTCACTGTAATATACCTCACACCCTCCCTGTAATATACCACACACCCTCACTCTAATATACCCCACACACTCACTGTAATATACCCCACACCCTCACTGTAATATACCCCACATCCTCACTGTAATATACCCCACATCCTCACTGTAATATACCCCACACCCTCACTGTAATATACCCCACATCCTCACTGTAATATACCCCACATCCTCATTGTATATACCTCACACCCTCCCTGTAATATACCCCACATCCTCACTGTAATATACCCCACTCCCTCACTGTAATATACCCCACATCCTCACCATAATATACCCCACACGCTCACTCTAATATACCCCACACCCTCACTGTAATATACCCCACATCCTCACTGTAATATACCCCACACCCTTCCTGTAATATACCCCACATCCTCACTGTAATATACCCCACACCCTCACTGTAATATACCTCACATTCTCACTGTAATATTCCCCACTCCCTCACTGTAATATACCCCACACCCTCACCATAATATACCCCACACCATCACTGTAATATACCCCACACCCTCACTCTAATATACCCCACATCCTCACTGTAATATACCCCACATCCTCCCTGTAATACACCCCACACCCTCACTCTAATATACCCCACATCCTCACTGTAATATACCTCACATCCTCACTGTAATATACCCCACATCCTCACTGTAATATACCTCACATCCTCACTGTAATATACCCCACATCCTCACTGTAATATACCCCACATCCTCCCTGTAATATACCCCACACCCTCACTAATATACCCCACACCCTCACTGTAATATACCCCACACCCTTACTGTAATATACCCCACATCCTCACTGTAATATACCCCACACCCTCACTGTAATATACCCCACATCCTCACTGTAATATACCCCACACCCTCACTAATATACCCCACACCCTCACTAATATACCCCACACCCTCACTGTAATATATCCCACATCCTCACTGTAATATACCCCACACCCTCACTGTAATATACCCCACATCCTCACTGTAATATACCCCACACCCTCACTGTAATATACCCCACATCCTCACTGTAATATACCCCACACCCTTACTGTAATATACCCCAGATCCTCACTGTAATAAACCCCACACCCTCACTGCAATATACCCCACACCCTCACTGTAATATACCCCACACACTCACTGTAATATACCCCACATCCTCACTGTAATATTCCCCACACCCTCACTCTAATATTGCCCACATCCTCACTGTAATGTACCCCACATCCTCACTGTAATATACCCCACACCCTCACTGTAATATACCCCACACCCCCACTAATATACCCCACACCCTCACTGTAAATTACCCCACACCCTCACTGCTATACCCCACATCCTCACTGTAATATACCCCACATCCTCACTGTAATATACCCCACATCCTCACTGTAATATATCCCACATCCTCACTGTAATATACCCCACACCCTCACTGTAATATACCCCACATCCTCACTGTAATATACCCCACACCCTCACTGTAATATACCACACATCCTCACTGTAATATACCCCACACCCTCACTGTAATATACCCCACATCCTCACTGTAATATACCCCACACCCTCACTGTAATATACCCCACACCCTCCCTGTAATATACCCCACACCCTCACGGTAATATACCCCACATCCTGACTGTAATATACCCCACACCCTCACTGTAATATACCCCACATCCTCACTGTAATACACCCCACATCCTCAGTGTAATATACCCCACACCCTCACTGTAATATACCTCACATCCTCACTGTGATATACCTCACATCCTCACTGTAATATACCCCACACCCTCACTGTAATATACCCCACACCCTCACTGTAAGATACCCCACATCCTCACTGTAATATACCCCACATCCTCACTGTTCTATACCCCACATCCTCAGTGTAATATACCCCACACCCTCACTGTAATATACCCCACATCCTCACTGTAATATACCCCACACCCTCACTGTTATATACCCCACACCCTCCCTGTAATATACCCCACACCCTCACTGTAATATACCCCACACCCTCACTGTAATATACCCCACATCCTCACTGTAATATACCCCACACCCTCACTGTAATATACCCCACATCCTCACTGTAATATACCACACACCCTCACTGTAATATACCTCACATCCTCACTGTGATATACCTCACATCCTCACTGTAATATACCCCACACCCTCACTGTAATATACCCCACACCCTCACTGTAATATACCCCACATCCTCACTGTAATATACGCCACACCCTCGCTGTCATATACCCCACACCCTCACTGTAATATACCCCACATCCTCACTGTAATATACCCCACATCCTCACTGTAATATACCCCACATCCTCACTCTTCTATACCCCACACCCTCACTGTAATGTACCCCACATCCTCACTGTAATATACCCCACATCCTCACTGTAATATACCTCACATCCTCACTGTAATATACCCCACATTCTCACTGTAATATACCCCACACCCTCACTGTAATATACCGCACTCCATCACTGTAATATACCCCACACCATCACTGTACTATACCCCACACCCTCACCGTGATATACCCCACACCCTCACTGTAATATACCCCACACCCTCACTGTAATATACCCCACATCCTCACTGTAATATACCCCACATCCTCACTGTAATATACCCCACACCCTCACTGTAATATACCCCACACCCTCACTGTAATATACCTCACATCCTCACTGTAATATACCCCACACCCTCACTGTAATATACCCCACATCCTCACTGTAATATACCCAACATCCTCACTGTAATATACCCCACACTCTCACTGTAATATACCCCACACCCTCACTGTAATATACCCCACACCCTCTCCGTAATATACCCCACATCCTCACTGTAATATACCCCACATTCTCACTGTAATATACCCCACACCCTCTCTGTAATATACCTCACATCCTCACTGTAATATACCCAACATCCTCACGGTAATATACCCCACACCCTCACCGTAATATACCGCTCATCCTCTCTGTAATATACCTCACATCCTCACTGTAATATACCCCACACACTCACTGTAATATACCCCACATCCTCACTGTCATATACCCCACACCATCACCGTAATAAACCTCTCATCCTCTCTGTAATATACCTCACATCCTCACTGTAATAGACCCCACACCCTCACTGTAATATACCCCATATCCTCACTGTAATATACCCCATACCCTCACTCTAAGATACTCACATCCTCACTGTAATATACCCCACACCCTCACTGTAATATACCCCACATCCTCACTGTAGTATACCCCATACCCTCATTGTAATATACCCCACATCCTCACCATAATATACCCCACACCCTCACTCTAATATACCCCACACCCTCACTGTAATATACCCCATATCCTCACTGTAATATACCCCACACCCTGACTGTAATATACCCCACATCCTCACTGTAATATACCCCACACCCTCACTGTAATATACCTCACATTCTCACTGTAATATTCCCCACTCCCTCACTGTAATATACCCCACACCCTCACCATAATATACCCCACACCATCACTGTAATATACCCCACACCCTCACTCTAATATACCCCACACCCTCACTAATATACCCCACACCGTCACTGTAATATACCCCACACCCTCACTGTAATATACCCCACACCCTCACTGTAATATACCCCATACCCTCACTCTAAGATACTCACATCCTCACTGTAATATACCCCACACCCTCACTGTAATATACCCCACATCCTCACTGTAGTATACCCCATACCCTCACTGTAATATACCCCACATCCTCACCATAATATACCCCACACGCTCACTCTAATATACCCCACACCCTCACTGTAATATACCCCACATCCTCACTGTAATATACCCCACACTCTTACTGTAATATACCCCACATCCTCACTGTAATATACCCCACACCCTCACTGTAATATACCTCACATTCTCACTGTAATATTCCCCACTCCCTCACTGTAATATACCCCACACCCTCACCATAATATACCCCACACCATCACTGTAATATACCCCACACCCTCACTCTAATATACCCCACATCCTCACTGTAATATACCCCACATCCTGCCTGTAATACACCCCACACCCTCACTCTAATATACCCCACATCCTCACTGTAATATACCTCACATCCTCACTGTAATATACCCCACATCCTCACTGTAATATACCTCACATCCTCACTGTAATATACCCCACATCCTCACTGTAATATACCCCACATCCTCCCTGTAATATACCCCACAACCTCACTAATATACCCCACACCCTCACTGTAATATACCCCACACCCTTACTGTAATATACCCCACATCCTCACTGTAATATACCCCACACCCTCACTGTAATATACCCCACATCCTCACTGTAATATACCCCACACCCTCACTAATATACCCCACACCCTCACTAATATACCCCACACCCTCACTGTAATATATCCCACATCCTCACTGTAATATACCCCACACCCTCACTGTAATATACCCCACATCCTCACTGTAATATACCCCACATCCTCACTGTAATATACCCCACATCCTCACTGTAATATACCCCACACCCTTACTGTAATATACCCCAGATCCTCACTGTAATAAACCCCACACCCTCACTGCAATATACCCCACATCCTCACTGTAATATACCCCACACCCTCACTGTAATATACCCCACATCCTCACTGTAATATACCCCACACCCTCACTCTAATATTGCCCACATCCTCACTGTAATGTACCCCACATCGTCACTGTAATATACCCCACACCCTCACTGTAATATACCCCACACCCCCACTAATATACCCCACACCCTCACTGTAAATTACCCCACACCCTCACTGCTATACCCCACATCCTCACTGTAATATACCCCACATCCTCACTGTAATATACCCCACATCCTCACTGTAATATATCCCACATCCTCACTGTAATATACCCCACACCCTCACTGTAATATACCCCACATCCTCACTGTAATATACCCCACACCCTCACTGTAATATACCCCACATCCTCACTGTAATATACCCCACACCCTCACTGTAATATACCCCACATCCTGACTGTAATATACCCCACACCCTCACTGTAATATACCCCACATCCTCACTGTAATACACCCCACATCCTCACTGTAATATACCCCACACCCTCACTGTAATATACCTCACATCCTCACTGTGATATACCTCACATCCTCACTGTAATATACCCCACACCCTCACTGTAATATACCCCACACCCTCACTGTAATATACCCCACATCCTCACTGTAATATACGCCACACCCTCGCTGTAATATACCCCACACCCTCACAGTAATATACCCCACATCCTCACTGTAATATAGCCCACATCCTCACTGTAATATACCCCACATCCTCACTGTTCTATACCCCACATTCTCAGTGTAATATACCCCACACCCTCACTGTAATATACCCCACACCCTCTCTGTATTATACCCCACACCCTCCCTGTAATATACCTCACATCCTCACTGTAATATACCCCACACACTCACTGTAATATACCCCACATCCTCACTGTCATATACCCCACACCATCACCGTAATAAACCTCTCATCCTCTCTGTAATATACCTCACATCCTCACTGTAATAGACCCCACACCCTCACTGTAATATACCCCATATCCTCACTGTAATATACCCCATACCCTCACTCTAAGATACTCACATCCTCACTGTAATATACCCCACACCCTCACTGTAATATACCCCACATCCTCACTGTAGTATACCCCATACCCTCATTGTAATATACCCCACATCCTCACCATAATATACCCCACACCCTCACTCTAATATACCCCACACCCTCACTGTAATATACCCCATATCCTCGCTGTAATATACCCCACACCCTGACTGTAATATACCCCACATCCTCACTGTAATATACCCCACACCCTCACTGTAATATACCTCACATTCTCACTGTAATATTCCCCACTCCCTCACTGTAATATACCCCACACCCTCACCATAATATACCCCACACCATCACTGTAATATACCCCACACCCTCACTCTAATATACCCCACACCCTCACTAATATACCCCACACCGTCACTGTAATATACCCCACACCCTCACTGTAATATACCCCACACCCTCACTGTAATATACCCCATACCCTCACTCTAAGATACTCACATCCTCACTGTAATATACCCCACACCCTCACTGTAATATACCCCACATCCTCACTGTAGTATACCCCATACCCTCACTGTAATATACCCCACATCCTCACCATAATATACCCCACACGCTCACTCTAATATACCCCACACCCTCACTGTAATATACCCCACATCCTCACTGTAATATACCCCACACTCTTACTGTAATATACCCCACATCCTCACTGTAATATACCCCACACCCTCACTGTAATATACCTCACATTCTCACTGTAATATTCCCCACTCCCTCACTGTAATATACCCCACACCCTCACCATAATATACCCCACACCATCACTGTAATATACCCCACACCCTCACTCTAATATACCCCACATCCTCACTGTAATATACCCCACATCCTGCCTGTAATACACCCCACACCCTCACTCTAATATACCCCACATCCTCACTGTAATATACCTCACATCCTCACTGTAATATACCCCACATCCTCACTGTAATATACCTCACATCCTCACTGTAATATACCCCACATCCTCACTGTAATATACCCCACATCCTCCCTGTAATATACCCCACAACCTCACTAATATACCCCACACCCTCACTGTAATATACCCCACACCCTTACTGTAATATACCCCACATCCTCACTGTAATATACCCCACACCCTCACTGTAATATACCCCACATCCTCACTGTAATATACCCCACACCCTCACTAATATACCCCACACCCTCACTAATATACCCCACACCCTCACTGTAATATATCCCACATCCTCACTGTAATATACCCCACACCCTCACTGTAATATACCCCACATCCTCACTGTAATATACCCCACATCCTCACTGTAATATACCCCACATCCTCACTGTAATATACCCCACACCCTTACTGTAATATACCCCAGATCCTCACTGTAATAAACCCCACACCCTCACTGCAATATACCCCACATCCTCACTGTAATATACCCCACACCCTCACTGTAATATACCCCACATCCTCACTGTAATATACCCCACACCCTCACTCTAATATTGCCCACATCCTCACTGTAATGTACCCCACATCCTCACTGTAATATACCCCACACCCTCACTGTAATATACCCCACACCCCCACTAATATACCCCACACCCTCACTGTAAATTACCCCACACCCTCACTGCTATACCCCACATCCTCACTGTAATATACCCCACATCCTCACTGTAATATACCCCACATCCTCACTGTAATATATCCCACATCCTCACTGTAATATACCCCACACCCTCACTGTAATATACCCCACATCCTCACTGTAATATACCCCACACCCTCACTGTAATATACCCCACATCCTCACTGTAATATACCCCACACCCTCACTGTAATATACCCCACATCCTGACTGTAATATACCCCACACCCTCACTGTAATATACCCCACATCCTCACTGTAATACACCCCACATCCTCACTGTAATATACCCCACACCCTCACTGTAATATACCTCACATCCTCACTGTGATATACCTCACATCCTCACTGTAATATACCCCACACCCTCACTGTAATATACCCCACACCCTCACTGTAATATACCCCACATCCTCACTGTAATATACGCCACACCCTCGCTGTAATATACCCCACACCCTCACAGTAATATACCCCACATCCTCACTGTAATATACCCCACATCCTCACTGTAATATACCCCACATCCTCACTGTTCTATACCCCACATTCTCAGTGTAATATACCCCACACCCTCACTGTAATATACCCCACACCCTCTCTGTATTATACCCCACACCCTCCCTGTAATATACCTCACACCCTCACTGTAATATACCCCACACCCTCACCGTAATAAACCTCTCATGTTCTCTGTAATATACCTCACATCCTCACTGTAATATACCCAACATCCTCACGGTAATATACCCCACACCCTCACCGTAATATACCTCTCATCCTCTCTGTAATATACCTCACATCCTCACTGTAATATACCCCACACACTCACTGTAATATACCCCACATCCTCACTGTCATATACCCTACACCATCACCGTAATAAACCTCTCATCCTCTCTGTAATATACCTGACATCCTCACTGTAATATACCCCACACCCTGACTGTAATATACCTCACATCCTCACTGTAATAGACCCCACACCCTCACCGTAATATACCTCTCATCCTCTCTGTAATATACCTCACATCCTCACTGTAATATACCCCACATCCTCACTGTAATATACCCCATACCCTCACTGTAATATACCCCACTCCCTCACTGTAATATACCTCACACCCTCACTGTAATATCCCTCACATCCTCACTGTAATATACCTCACATCCTCACTGTAATATACCCCACACCCTCACCGTAATATACCTCTCATCCTCTCTGTAATATACCTCACATCCTCACTGTAATATACCCCACATCCTCACTGTAATATACCTCACATCCTCACTGTAATATACCCCACTCCCTCACTGTAATATACCCCACTCCCTCACTGTAATATACCTCACACCCTCACTGTAATATCCCTCACATCCTCATTGTAATATACCTCACATCCTCACTGTAATATACCCCACATCCTCACTGTAATATACCCCATACCCTCACTGTAATAGACCCCACTCCCTCACTGTAATAATCCCCACACCATCACTGTAATAGACCCCACACCCTCACTGTAATATACCCCACACCCTCACTGTAATATACCCCACATCCTCACTGTAATATACCCCATACCCTCACTGTAATATACCTCACATCCTCACTGTAGTATACCCCATACCCTCACTGTAATATACCCCATACCCTCACTCTAAGATACTCACATCCTCACTGTAATATACCCCACACCCTCACTGTAATATACCCCACATCCTCACTGTAGTATACCACATACCCTCACTGTAATATACCCCACATCCTCACCATAATATACCCCACACCCTCACTCTAATATACCCCACACCCTCACTGTAATATACCCCACATCCTCACTGTAATATACCCCACACCCTTACTGTAATATACCCCACATCCTCACTGTAATGTACCCCGCACCCTCACTGAAATATACCTCACATTCTCACTGTAATATTCCCCACTCCCTCACTGTAATATACCCCACACCCTCACCGTAATATACCCCACATCCTCACTGTAATATACCCCACATCCTCCCTGTAATACACCCCACACCCTCACTCTAATATACCCCACATCCTCACTGTAATATACCTCACATCCTCACTGTAATATACCCCACATCCTCACTGTAATATACCTCACATCCTCACTGTAATATACCCCACATCCTCACTGTAATATACCCCACACCCTCACTAATATACCCCACACCCTCACTGTAATATACCCCACACCCTCACTGTAATATACCTCACATCCTCACTGTGATATACCTCACATCCTCACTGTAATATACCCCACACCCTCACTGTAATATACCCCACACCCTCACTGTAATATACCCCACATCCTGACTGTACTTTACGCCACACCCTCGCTGTAATATACCCCACACCCTCACTGTAATATACCCCACATCCTCACTGTAATATACCCCACATCCTCACTGTAATATACCCCACATCCTCACTGTTCTATACCCCACATCCTCAGTGTAATATACCCCACACCCTCACTGTAATATACCCCACACCCTCTCTGTATTATACCCCACACCCTCCCTGTAATATACCTCACACCCTCACTGAAATATACCCCACACCCTCACCGTAATAAACCTCTCATCCTCTCTGTAATATACCTCACATCCTCACTGTAATATACCCCACACCCTCACTGTAATATACCCCAATCCCTCACTGTACTATACCCCACATCCTCACTGTAATATACCTCACACCCTCACTGTAATATACCCAACATCCTCACGGTAATATACCCCACATCCTCACTGTTCTATACCCCACATCCTCAGTGTAATATACCCCACACCCTCACTGTAATATACCCCACACCCTCTCTGTATTATACCCCACACCCTCCCTGTAATATACCTCACACCCTCACTGTAATATACCCCACACCCTCACCGTAATAAACCTCTCATCCTCTCTGTAATATACCTCACATCCTCACTGTAATATACCCCACACCCTCACTGTAATATACCCCAATCCCTCACTGTACGATACCCCACATCCTCACTGTAATATACCTCTCATCCTCACTGTAATATACCCCACACCCTCACTGTAATATACCCAACATCCTCACGGTAATATACCCCACACCCTCACCGTAATATACCTCTCATCCTCTCTGTAATATACCTCACATCCTCACTGTAATATACCCCACACACTCACTGTAATATACCCCACATCCTCACTGTCATATACCCCACACCATCACCGTAAGAAACCTCTCATCCTCTCTGTAATATACCTCACATCCTCACGGTAATATACCCCACACCCTCACTGTAATATACCTCACATCCTCACTGTAATATACCCCACACCCTCACCGTAATATACCTCTCATCCTCTCTGTAATATACCTCACATCCTCACTGTAATATACCCCACGTCCTCACTGAGATATACCCCACATCCTCCCTGTAATATACCTCTCATCCTCTCTGTAATATACCTCACATACTCACTGTAATATACCCCACATCCTCACTGTAATATACCCCATACCCTCACTGTAATATACCCCACTCCCTCACTGTAATATACCTCACACCCTCACTGTAATATCCCTCACATCCTCACGGTAATATACCCCACATCCTCACTGTAATATACCTCACATCCTCACTGTAATATACCCCACATCCTCACTGTAATATACCCCACATCCTCACTGTAATATACCCCACATCCTCACTGTAATATACCCCACACCCTTACTGTAATATACCCCAGATCCTCACTGTAATAAACCCCACACCCTCACTGCAATATACCCCACATCCTCACTGTAATATACCCCACACACTCACTGTAATATACCCCACATCCTCACTGTAATATTCCCCACACCCTCACTCTAATATTGCCCACATCCTCACTGTAATGTACCCCACATCCTCACTGTAATATACCCCACACCCTCACTGTAATATACCCCACACCCCCACTAATATACCCCACACCCTCACTGTAAATTACCCCACACCCTCACTGCTATACCCCACATCCTCACTGTAATATACCCCACATCCTCACTGTAATATACCCCACATCCTCACTGTAATATATCCCACATCCTCACTGTAATATACCCCACACCCTCACTGTAATATACCCCACATCCTCACTGTAATATACCCCACACCCTCACTGTAATATACCCCACATCCTCACTGTAATATACCCCACACCCTCACTGTAATATACCCCACATCCTCACTGTAATATACCCCACACCCTCACTGTAATATACCCCACACCCTCCCTGTAATATACCCCACACCCTCACGGTAATATACCCCACATCCTGACTGTAATATACCCCAGACCCTCACTGTAATATACCCCACATCCTCACTGTAATACACCCCACATCCTCAGTGTAATATACCCCACACCCTCACTGTAATATACCTCACATCCTCACTGTGATATACCTCACATCCTCACTGTAATATACCCCACACCCTCACTGTAATATACCCCACACCCTCACTGTAAGATACCCCACATCCTCACTGTAATATACCCCACATCCTCACTGTTCTATACCCCACATCCTCAGTGTAATATACCCCACACCCTCACTGTAATATACCCCACATCCTCACTGTAATATACCCCACACCCTCACTGTTATATACCCCACACCCTCCCTGTAATATACCCCACACCCTCACTGTAATATACCCCACACCCTCACTGTAATATACCCCACATCCTCACTGTAATATACCCCACACCCTCACTGTAATATACCCCACATCCTCACTGTAATATACCTCACATCCTCACTGTGATATACCTCACATCCTCACTGTGATATACCTCACATCCTCACTGTAATATACCCCACACCCTCACTGTAATATACCCCACACCCTCACTGTAATATACCCCACATCCTCACTGTAATATACGCCACACCCTCGCTGTCATATACCCCACACCCTCACTGTAATATACCCCACATCCTCACTGTAATATACCCCACATCCTCACTGTAATATACCCCACATCCTCACTCTTCTATACCCCACACCTTCACTGTAATGTACCCCACATCCTCACTGTAATATACCCCACATCCTCACTGTAATATACCTCACATCCTCACTGTAATATACCCCACATTCTCACTGTAATATACCCCACACCCTCACTGTAATATACCGCACTCCATCACTGTAATATACCCCACACCATCACTGTACTATACCCCACACCCTCACCGTGATATACCCCACACCCTCACTGTAATATACCCCACACCCTCACTGTAATATACCCCACATCCTCACTGTAATATACCCCACACCCTCACTGTAATATACCCCACACCCTCACTGTAATATACCTCACATCCTCACTGTAATATACCCCACACCCTCACTGTAATATACCCCACATCCTCACTGTAATATACCCAACATCCTCACTGTAATATACCCCACACTCTCACTGTAATATACCCCACACCCTCACTGTAATATACCCCACACCCTCTCCGTAATATACCCCACATCCTCACTGTAATATACCCCACATTCTCACTGTAATATACCCCACACCCTCTCTGTAATATACCTCACATCCTCACTGTAATATACCCAACATCCTCACGGTAATATACCCCACACCCTCACCGTAATATACCGCTCATCCTCTCTGTAATATACCTCACATCCTCACTGTAATATACCCCACACACTCACTGTAATATACCCCACATCCTCACTGTCATATACCCCACACCATCACCGTAATAAACCTCTCATCCTCTCTGTAATATACCTCACATCCTCACTGTAATAGACCCCACACCCTCACTGTAATATACCCCATATCCTCACTGTAATATACCCCATACCCTCACTCTAAGATACTCACATCCTCACTGTAATATACCCCACACCCTCACTGTAATATACCCCACATCCTCACTGTAGTATACCCCATACCCTCATTGTAATATACCCCACATCCTCACCATAATATACCCCACACCCTCACTCTAATATACCCCACACCCTCACTGTAATATACCCCATATCCTCACTGTAATATACCCCACACCCTGACTGTAATATACCCCACATCCTCACTGTAATATACCCCACACCCTCACTGTAATATACCTCACATTCTCACTGTAATATTCCCCACTCCCTCACTGTAATATACCCCACACCCTCACCATAATATACCCCACACCATCACTGTAATATACCCCACACCCTCACTCTAATATACCCCACACCCTCACTAATATACCCCACACCGTCACTGTAATATACCCCACACCCTCACTGTAATATACCCCACACCCTCACTGTAATATACCCCATACCCTCACTCTAAGATACTCACATCCTCACTGTAATATACCCCACACCCTCACTGTAATATACCCCACATCCTCACTGTAGTATACCCCATACCCTCACTGTAATATACCCCACATCCTCACCATAATATACCCCACACGCTCACTCTAATATACCCCACACCCTCACTGTAATATACCCCACATCCTCACTGTAATATACCCCACACTCTTACTGTAATATACCCCACATCCTCACTGTAATATACCCCACACCCTCACTGTAATATACCTCACATTCTCACTGTAATATTCCCCACTCCCTCACTGTAATATACCCCACACCCTCACCATAATATACCCCACACCATCACTGTAATATACCCCACACCCTCACTCTAATATACCCCACATCCTCACTGTAATATACCCCACATCCTGCCTGTAATACACCCCACACCCTCACTCTAATATACCCCACATCCTCACTGTAATATACCTCACATCCTCACTGTAATATACCCCACATCCTCACTGTAATATACCTCACATCCTCACTGTAATATACCCCACATCCTCACTGTAATATACCCCACATCCTCCCTGTAATATACCCCACACCCTCACTAATATACCCCACACCCTCACTGTAATATACCCCACACCCTTACTGTAATATACCCCACATCCTCAGTGTAATATACCCCACACCCTCACTGTAATATACCCCACATCCTCACTGTAATATACCCCACACCCTCACTAATATACCCCACACCCTCACTAATATACCCCACACCCTCACTGTAATATATCCCACATCCTCACTGTAATATACCCCACACCCTCACTGTAATATACCCCACATCCTCACTGTAATATACCCCACATCCTCACTGTAATATACCCCACATCCTCACTGTAATATACCCCACACCCTTACTGTAATATACCCCAGATCCTCACTGTAATAAACCCCACACCCTCACTGCAATATACCCCACATCCTCACTGTAATATACCCCACACCCTCACTGTAATATACCCCACATCCTCACTGTAATATACCCCACACCCTCACTCTAATATTGCCCACATCCTCACTGTAATGTACCCCACATCCTCACTGTAATATACCCCACACCCTCACTGTAATATACCCCACACCCCCACTAATATACCCCACACCCTCACTGTAAATTACCCCACACCCTCACTGCTATACCCCACATCCTCACTGTAATATACCCCACATCCTCACTGTAATATACCCCACATCCTCACTGTAATATATCCCACATCCTCACTGTAATATACCCCACACCCTCACTGTAATATACCCCACATCCTCACTGTAATATACCCCACACCCTCACTGTAATATACCCCACATCCTCACTGTAATATACCCCACACCCTCACTGT
Source organism: Scyliorhinus torazame (assembly GCF_047496885.1). Classification (NCBI taxonomy): domain Eukaryota; kingdom Metazoa; phylum Chordata; class Chondrichthyes; order Carcharhiniformes; family Scyliorhinidae; genus Scyliorhinus; species Scyliorhinus torazame. The sequence goes on from NW_027307975.1 coordinate 211,064, forward strand.
AATATACCCCACATCCTGACTGTAATATACCCCACACCCTCACTGTAATATACCCCACATCCTCACTGTAATACACCCCACATCCTCACTGTAATATACCCCACACCCTCACTGTAATATACCTCACATCCTCACTGTGATATACCTCACATCCTCACTGTAATATACCCCACACCCTCACTGTAATATACCCCACACCCTCACTGTAATATACCCCACATCCTCACTGTAATATACGCCACACCCTCGCTGTAATATACCCCACACCCTCACAGTAATATACCCCACATCCTCACTGTAATATACCCCACATCCTCACTGTAATATACCCCACATCCTCACTGTTCTATACCCCACATTCTCAGTGTAATATACCCCACACCCTCACTGTAATATACCCCACACCCTCTCTGTATTATACCCCACACCCTCCCTGTAATATACCTCACACCCTCACTGTAATATACCCCACACCCTCACCGTAATAAACCTCTCATGTTCTCTGTAATATACCTCACATCCTCACTGTAATATACCCAACACCCTCACGGTAATATACCCCACACCCTCACCGTAATATACCTCTCATCCTCTCTGTAATATACCTCACATCCTCACTGTAATATACCCCACACACTCACTGTAATATACCCCACATCCTCACTGTCATATACCCTACACCATCACCGTAATAAACCTCTCATCCTCTCTGTAATATACCTGACATCCTCACTGTAATATACCCCACACCCTGACTGTAATATACCTCACATCCTCACTGTAATAGACCCCACACCCTCACCGTAATATACCTCTCATCCTCTCTGTAATATACCTCACATCCTCACTGTAATATACCCCACATCCTCACTGTAATATACCCCATACCCTCACTGTAATATACCCCACTCCCTCACTGTAATATACCTCACACCCTCACTGTAATATCCCTCACATCCTCACTGTAATATACCTCACATCCTCACTGTAATATACCCCACACCCTCACCGTAATATACCTCTCATCCTCTCTGTAATATACCTCACATCCTCACTGTAATATACCCCACATCCTCACTGTAATATACCCCACATCCTCACTGTAATATACCTCACATCCTCACTGTAATATACCCCACTCCCTCACTGTAATATACCCCACTCCCTCACTGTAATATACCTCACACCCTCACTGTAATATCCCTCACATCCTCATTGTAATATACCTCACATCCTCACTGTAATATACCCCACATCCTCACTGTAATATACCCCATACCCTCACTGTAATAGACCCCACTCCCTCACTGTAATAATCCCCACACCATCACTGTAATAGACCCCACACCCTCACTGTAATATACCCCACACCCTCACTGTAATATACCCCACATCCTCACTGTAATATACCCCATACCCTCACTGTAATATACCTCACATCCTCACTGTAGTATACCCCATACCCTCACTGTAATATACCCCATACCCTCACTCTAAGATACTCACATCCTCACTGTAATATACCCCACACCCTCACTGTAATATACCCCACATCCTCACTGTAGTATACCACATACCCTCACTGTAATATACCCCACATCCTCACCATAATATACCCCACACCCTCACTCTAATATACCCCACACCCTCACTGTAATATACCCCACATCCTCACTGTAATATACCCCACACCCTTACTGTAATATACCCCACATCCTCACTGTAATGTACCCCGCACCCTCACTGAAATATACCTCACATTCTCACTGTAATATTCCCCACTCCCTCACTGTAATATACCCCACACCCTCACCGTAATATACCCCACACCATCACTGTAATATACCCCACACCCTCACTCTAATATACCCCACATCCTCACTGTAATATACCCCACATCCTCCCTGTAATACACCCCACACCCTCACTCTAATATACCCCACATCCTCACTGTAATATACCTCACATCCTCACTGTAATATACCCCACATCCTCACTGTAATATACCTCACATCCTCACTGTAATATACCCCACATCCTCACTGTAATATACCCCACACCCTCACTAATATACCCCACACCCTCACTGTAATATACCCCACACCCTCACTGTAATATACCTCACATCCTCACTGTGATATACCTCACATCCTCACTGTAATATACCCCACACCCTCACTGTAATATACCCCACACCCTCACTGTAATATACCCCACATCCTCACTGTACTTTACGCCACACCCTCGCTGTAATATATCCCACACCCTCACTGTAATATACCCCACATCCTCACTGTAATATACCCCACATCCTCACTGTAATATACCCCACATCCTCACTGTTCTATACCCCACATCCTCAGTGTAATATACCCCACACCCTCACTGTAATATACCCCACACCCTCTCTGTATTATACCCCACACCCTCCCTGTAATATACCTCACACCCTCACTGAAATATACCCCACACCCTCACCGTAATAAACCTCTCATCCTCTCTGTAATATACCTCACATCCTCACTGTAATATACCCCACACCCTCACTGTAATATACCCCAATCCCTCACTGTACTATACCCCACATCCTCACTGTAATATACCTCACACCCTCACTGTAATATACCCAACATCCTCACGGTAATATACCCCACATCCTCACTGTTCTATACCCCACACCCTCTCTGTATTATACCCCACACCCTCCCTGTAATATACCTCACACCCTCACTGTAATATACCCCACACCCTCACCGTAATAAACCTCTCATCCTCTCTGTAATATACCTCACATCCTCACTGTAATATACCCCACACCCTCACTGTAATATACCCCAATCCCTCACTGTACGATACCCCACATCCTCACTGTAATATACCTCTCATCCTCACTGTAATATACCCCACACCCTCACTGTAATATACCCAACATCCTCACGGTAATATACCCCACACCCTCACCGTAATATACCTCTCATCCTCTCTGTAATATACCTCACATCCTCACTGTAATATACCCCACACACTCACTGTAATATACCCCACATCCTCACTGTCATATACCCCACACCATCACCGTAAGAAACCTCTCATCCTCTCTGTAATATACCTCACATCCTCACGGTAATATACCCCACACCCTCACTGTAATATACCTCACATCCTCACTGTAATATACCCCACACCCTCACCGTAATATACCTCTCATCCTCTCTGTAATATACCTCACATCCTCACTGTAATATACCCCACGTCCTCACTGAGATATACCCCACATCCTCCCTGTAATATACCTCTCATCCTCTCTGTAATATACCTCACATACTCACTGTAATATACCCCACATCCTCACTGTAATATACCCCATACCCTCACTGTAATATACCCCACTCCCTCACTGTAATATACCTCACACCCTCACTGTAATATCCCTCACATCCTCACGGTAATATACCCCACATCCTCACTGTAATATACCTCACATCCTCACTGTAATATACCCCACATCCTCACTGTAATATACCCCACATCCTCACTGTAATATACCCCACATCCTCACTGTAATATACCCCACATCCTCACTGTAATATACCCCATACCCTCACTGTAATATACCCCACTCCCTCACTGTAATATACCTCACACCCTCACTGTAATATCCCTCACATCCTCACTGTAATATACCTCACATCCTCATTGTAATATACCTCACATCCTCACTGTAATATACCCCACATCCTCACTGTAATATACCCCATACCCTCACTGTAATAGACCCCACTCCCTCACTGTAATAATCCCCACACCATCACTGTAATAGACCCCACACCCTCACTGTAATATACCCCACACCCTCACTGTAATATACCCCATACCCTCACTCTAAGATACTCACACCCTCACTGTAATATACCCCACACCCTCACTGTAATATACCCCACATCCTCACTGTAGTATACCCCATACCCTCACTGTAATATACCCCACATCCTCACCATAATATACCCCACACCCTCACTCTAATATACCCCACACCCTCACTGTAATATACCCCACATCCTCACTGTAATATACCCCACACCCTTACTGTAATATACCCCACATCCTCACTGTAATGTACCCCACACCCTCACTGTAATATACCTCACATTCTCACTGTAATATTCCCCACTCCCTCACTGTAATATACCCCACACCCTCACCGTAATATACTCCACACCATCACTGTAATATACCCCACACCCTCAATCAAATATACCCCACATCCTCACTGTAATATACCCCACATCCTCCCTGTAATACACCCCACACCCTCACTCTAATATACCCCACATCCTCACTGTAATATACCCCACATCCTCACTGTAATATACCTCACATCCTCACTGTAATATACCCCACATCCTCACTGTAATATACCCCACACCCTCACTAATATACCCCACACCCTCACTGTAATATACCCCACACCCTTACTGTAATATACCCCACATCCTCACTGTAATATACCCCACACCCTCACTGTAATATACCCCACATCCTCACTGTAATATACCCCACACCCTCACTAATATACCCCACACCCTCACTAATATACCCCACACCCTCACTGTAATATACTCCACATCCTCACTGTAATATACCCCACACACTCACTGTAATATACCCCACATCCTCACTGTAATATACCCCACACCCTTACTGTAATATACCCCACATCCTCACTGTAATATACCCCACACCCTCACTGTAATATACCCCACATCCTCACTGTAATATATCCCACACCCTCACTGTAATATACCCCACATCCTCACTGTAATATACCCTACACCCTTACTGTAATATACCCCACATGCTCACTGTAATATACCCCACACCCTCACTGCAATATACCCCATATCCTCACTGTAATATACCCCCACAACCTCACTGTAATATACCCCACATCCTCACTGTAATATACCCCACACCCTCACTCTAATATTCCCCACATCCTCACTGTAATATACCCCACATCCTCACTGTAATATACCCCACACCCTCACTGTAATATACCCCACACCCCCACTAATATACCCCACACCCTCACTGTAATATACCCCACACCCTCACTGTAATATACCCCACATCCTCACTGTAATATACCCCACATCCTCACTGTAATATACCCCACATCCTCACTGTAATATACCCCACATCCTCACTGTAATATACCCCACATCCTCACTGTAATATATCCCACATCCTCACTGTAATATACCCCACACCCTCACTGTAATATACCCCACACCCTCACTGTAATATACCCCACACCCTCACTGTAATATACCCCACATCCTCACTGTAATATACCCCACACCCTCACTGTAATATACCCCACACCCTCACTGTAATGTACCCCACACCCTCCCTGTAATATACCCCACACCCTCCCTGTAATATACCCCACACCCTCACTGTAATATACCCCACACCCTCACTGTAATATACCCCACACCCTCACTGTAATATACCCCAAATCCTCACTGTAATATACCCCACACCCTCACTGTAATATACCCCACATCCTCACTGTAATATACCCCACACCCTCACTGTAATATACCTCACATCCTCACTGTGATATACCTCACATCCTCACTGTAATATACCCCACACCCTCACTGTAATATACCCCACACCCTCACTGTAATATACCCCACATCCTCACTGTAATATACGCCACACCCTCGCTGTAATATACCCCGCACCCTCACTGTAATATACCCCACATCCTCACTGTAATATACCCCACATCCTCACTGTAATATACCCCACATCCTCACTCTTCTATACCCCACACCCTCACTGTAATGTACCCCACATCCTCACTGTAATATACCCCACATCCTCACTGTAATATACCTCACATCCTCACTGTAATATACCCCACATTCTCACTGTAATATACCCCACACCCTCACTGTAATATACCGCACTCCCTCACTGTAATATACCCCACACCATCACTGTACTATACCCCACACCCTCACCGTAATATACCCCACACCCTCACTGTAATATACCCCACACCCTCACTGTAATATACCCCACATCCTCACTGTAATATACCCCACACCCTCACTGTAATATACCCCACACCCTCACTGTAATATACCTCACATCCTCACTGTAATATACCCCACACCCTCACTGTAATATACCCCACAACCTCACTGTAATATACCCAACATCCTCACTGTAATATACCCCACACTCTCACTGTAATATACCCCACCCCCTCACTGTAATATACCCCACACCCTCTCCGTAATATACCCCACATCCTCACTGTAATATACCCCACATTCTCACTGTAATATACCCCACACCCTCACTGTAATATACCTCACATCCTCACTGTAATATACCCCACACCCTCACTGTAATATACCTGACATCCTCACTGTAATATACCCCACACCCTCACTGTAATATACCTCACATCCTCACTGTAATATACCCCACACCCTCATTGTATATACCCAACACCCTCACTGTAATATACCTCACACCCTCACTGTAATATACCCCACACCCTCACTGTAATATACCCCATATCCTCACTGTAATATACCCCACATCCTCACTGTAATATACCGAAAACCCTCACTCTAATATACCCCACACCATCACCGTAAGATACCTCACATCCTCACTGTAATATACCCAAAACCCTCACTCTAATATACCCCACATCCTCACTGTAATATACCTCACATCCTCACTGTTATATTCCCCACATTTTCACTGTAATATACCCCACACCCTCACTGTAATATACCCCACATCCTCACTGTAATATACCTCACATCCTCACTGTAATATACCCCACACCCTCTCTGTAATGTACCCCAAATCCTCACTGTAATATACCCCACACCCTCACTGTAATATACCCCACAGCCTCACTTTTAATATACCTCACATCCTCACTGTAATATACCTCACATCCTCACTGTAATATACCCCACACCCTCACTGTAATATACCCCACACCCTCACTGTAATATACCTCACACCCTCACTGTAATATACCCCACAACCTCACTGTAATATACCCCACACCCTCACTGTAATATACCTCACATCCTCACTGTAATATACCCCACAACCTCACTCTAATATACCCCACACCCTCCCTGTAATATACCCCACACCCTCACTGTAATATACCCCACACCATCACTGCAATATACCCCACATCCTCACTCCAATATACCCCACTTCCTCACTGTAATATACCCCACATCCTCACTGTAATATACCCCACATCCTCACTGTAATATACCCCACATCCTCACTGTAATATACCTCACACCCTCCCTGTAATATACCACACACCCTCACTCTAATATACCCCACACACTCACTGTAATATACCCCACACCCTCACTGTAATATACCCCACATCCTCACTGTAATATACCCCACATCCTCACTGTAATATACCCCACACCCTCACTGTAATATACCCCACATCCTCACTGTAATATACCCCACATCCTCATTGTATATACCTCACACCCTCCCTGTAATATACCCCACATCCTCACTGTAATATACCCCACTCCCTCACTGTAATATACCCCACACCCTCACTGTAATATACCCCACACCCTCCCTGTAATATACCCCACACCCTCACTGTAATATACCCCACACCGTCCCTGTAATATACCCCACATCCTCACTAATATACCCCACACCCTCACTGTAATATACCCCACACCCTCCCTGTAATATACCCCACACCCTCCCTGTAATATACCCCACACCCTCACTGTAATATACCCCACACCGTCCCTGTAATATACCCGACATCCTCATTAATATACCCCACACCCTCACTGTAATATACCCCACACCCTCCCTGTAATGTACCCCACACCCTCCCTGTAATATACCCCACATCCTCACTAATATACCCCACACCCTCACTCTAATATACCCCACACCCTCCCTGTAATATACCCCACACCCTCCCTGTAATATACCTCACATCCTCACTAATATAACCCACATCCTCACTGTAACATACCCCACACCCTCACTCTAATATACCCCACATCCTCCCTGTAATATACCCCACATCCTCACTAATATATCCCACACCCTCACTCTAATATACCCCACACCCTCACTGTAATATACCCCACATCCTCACTAATATACCCCACACCCTCCCTGTAATATACCCCACACCCTCCCTGTAATATACCCCACACCCTCACTGTAATATACCGCACATCCTCACTAATATACCCCACACCCTCCCTGTAATATACCCCACACCCTCCCTGTAATATACCCCACACCCTCACTGTAATATACCTCACATCCTCACTAATATACCCCACACCCTCCCTGTAATATACCCCACACCCTCCCTGTAATATACCCCACACCCTCACTGTAATATACCTCACACCCTCCCTGTAATATACCCCACACCCTCCCTGTAATATACCCCACACCCTCACTGTAATATACCCCACACCCTCACTGTAATATACCACACACCCTCACTGTAATATACCTCACACCCTCACTGTAATATACCCCACAACCTCACTGTAATATACCCCACACCCTCACAGTAATATACCTCACATCCTCACTGTAATATACCCCACAACCTCACTCTAATATACCCCACACCCTCCCTGTAATATACCCCACACCCTCACTGTAATATACCCCACACCATCACTGCAATATACCCCACATCCTCACTCCAATATACCCCACTTCCTCACTGTAATATACCCCACATCCTCACTGTAATATACCCCACATCCTCACTGTAATATACCCCACATCCTCACTGTAATATACCTCACACCCTCCCTGTAATATACCACACATCCTCACTCTAATATACCCCACACACTCACTGTAATATACCCCACACCCTCACTGTAATATACCCCACACCCTCACTGTAATATACCTCACATCCTCACTGTAATATACCCCACATCCTCACTGTAATATACCCCACATCCTCACTGTAATATACCCCACACCCTCACTGTAATATACCCCACATCCTCACTGTAATATACCCCACACCCTCACTATAATATACCCCACACCCTCACTGTAATATACCCCACATCCTCACTGTAATATACCCCACATCCTCATTGTATATACCTCACACCCTCCCTGTAATATACCCCACATCCTCACTGTAATATACCCCACTCCCTCACTGTAATATACCCCACACCCTCACTGTAATATACCCCACACCCTCCCTGTAATATACCCCACATCCTCACTGTAATATACCCCACATCCTCACTAATATACCCCACCCCCCCCTGTAATATACCCCACATCCTCACTGTAATATACTCCACATCCTCACTGTAATATACCCCACACCATCACTGCAATATACCCCACATCCTCACTCCAATATACCCCACAACCTCACTGTAATATACCTCACATCCTCACTCTAATATACCCCACACCCTCCCTGTAATATACCCCACACCCTCACTGTAATATACCCCACATCCTCACTAATATACCCCACACCCTCCCTGTAATATACCCCACACCCTCACTGGAATATACCCCACACCCTCACTGTAATATACGCCACACCCTCACTGTAATATACCTCACATCCTCCCTGTAATATACCCCACACCCTCCCTGTAATATACCTCACATCCTCCCTGTAATATACCCCACACCCTCCCTGTAATATACCCTCCATCCTCACTAATATACCCCACACCCTCACTCTAATATACCCCACACCCTCCCTGTAATATACCCCACACCATCCCTGTAATATACATCACATCCTCACTAATATACCCCACACCCTCCCCGTAATATACCCCACATCCTCACTAATATACCCCACATCCTCACTGTAATATACCCCACATCCTCACTGTAATATACTCCACATCCTCACTAATATACCCCACACCCTCCCTGTAATATACCCCACACCCTCCCTGTAATATACCCCACACTCTCACTGTAATATACCTCACATCCTCACTAATATACCCCACACCCTCCCTGTAATATACCCCACACCCTCCCTGTAATATACCCCACACCCTCACTGTAATATACCTCACATCCTCACTAATATACCTCACACCCTCCCTGTAATATACCCCACACCCTCCCTGTAATATACCCCACACCCTCACTGTAATATACCCCACAGCCTGACTGTAATATACCCCACACACTCACTGTAATATACCTCACACCCTCACTGTAATATACCCCACACCCTCACTGTAATATACCACACACCCTCCCTGTAATATACCCCACACCCTCACTGTAATATAACTCACATCCTCACTAATATACCTCACACTCTCCCTGTAATATACCCCACACCCTCCCTGTAATATACCCCACACCCTCACTGTAATATACCCCACATCCTCACTGTAATATACCCCACACCCTCCCTGTAATATACCCCACATCCTCACTGTAATGTACCGCACATCCTCACTGTAATATACCCCACATCCTCACTGTAATATACCCCACACCCTCCCTGTAATATACCCCACACCCTCACTGTAATATACCCCACATCCTCACTGTAATATACCCCACACCCTCCCTGTAATACACCCCACATCCTCACTGTAATATACCGCACATCCTCACTGTAATATACCCCACAGCCTCACTGTAATATACCCCACACACTCACTGTAATATACCTCACACCCTCACTGTAATATACCCCACACCCTCACTGTAATATACCCCACACCCTCCCTGTAATATACCCCACACCCTCACTGTAATATACCTCACATCCTCACTAATATACCTCACTCCCTCCCTGTAATATACCCCACACCCTCCCTGTAATATACCCGACACCCCCCCTGTAATATACCCCACATCCTCACTGTAATATACCCCACATCCTCACTGTAATATACCCCACATCCTCACTGTAATATACTCCACATCCTCACTGTAATATACCCCACACCATCACTGCAATATACCCCACATCCTCACTCCAATATACCCCACATCCTCACTGTAATATACCCCACATCCTCACTGTAATATACCTCACATCGTCACTGTAATATACCCCACATCCTCACTGTAATATACCTCACATCCTCACTGTAATATACCCCACACCCTCACTGTAATATACCTCACATCCTCACTGTAATATACCCCACACCATCACTGCAATATACCCCACATCCTCACTCCAATATACCCCACATCCTCACTGTAATATACCCCACATCCTCACTGTAATATACCTCACATCCTCACTAATATACCCCACATCCTCACTGTAATATACCCCACACCCTCACTGTAATATACCCCACACCATCACTGCAATATACCCCACATCCTCACTCCAATATACCCCACTTCCTCACTGTAATATACCCCACATCCTCACTGTAATGTACCCCACATCCTCACTGTAATATACCCCACATCCTCACTCTGATATACCCCACACCCTCCCTGTAATATACCCCACATCCTCACTGTAATATACCCCACACCCTCACTCTAATATACCCCACACCCTCACTGTAATATTCCCCACATCCTCACTGTAATATACCCCACATCCTCACTGTAATATACCTCACACTCTCACTGTAATATACCCCACACCCTCACTGTAATATTCCCCACATCCTCACTGTAATATACCCAACATCCTCACTGTAATATACCCCACACTCTCACTGTAATATACCCCACATCCTCACTGTAATATACCCCACACCCACACTGTAATATACCTCACATCCTCACTGTGATATACCCCACACTCTCACTGTAATATACCCCACACCCTCACTGTAATATTCCCCACATCCTCACTGTAATATACCCCACATCCTCACTGTAATATACCCAACATCCTCACTGTAATATACCCCACACTCTCACTGTAATATACCCCACATCCTCACTGTAATATACCCCACACCCTCACTGTAATATACCTCACATCCTCACTGTGATATACCCCACACTCTCACTGTAATATACCCCACACCCTCACTGTAATATACCCCATATTCTCACTGTAATATACCCCACACTCTCACTGTAATATACCCCACATCCTCACTGTAATATACGCCACACCCTCACTGTAATATACCTCACATCCTCCCTGTAATATACCCCACCTCACATCCTCCCTGTAATATACCCCACACCCTCCCTGTAATATACCTCACATCCTCCCTGTAATATACCCCACACCCTCCCTGTAATATACCCCACATCCTCACTAATATACCCCACACCCTCACTCTAATATACCCCACACCCTCCCTGTAATATACCCCACACCTTCCCTGTAATATACCTCACATCCTCACTAATATACCCCACATCCTCACTGTAATATACCCCACACCCTCACTGTAATATACCTCACATCCTCCCTGTAATATACCCCACACCCTCCCTGTAATATACCCCACATCCTCACTAATATACCCCACACCCTCCCTGTAATATACATCACATACTCACTAATATACCCCACACCCTCCCTGTAATATACCCCACATCCTCACTAATATACCCCACACCCTCACTCTAATATACCCCACATCCTCACTGTAATATACCCCACATCCTCACTGTAATATACCCCACATCCTCACTAATATACCCCACACCCTCCCTGTAATATACCCCACACCCTCCCTGTAATATACCCCACACCCTCACTGTAATATACCTCACATCCTCACTAATATACCCCACACCCTCCCTGTAATATACCCCACACCCTCCCTGTAATATACCCCACACCCTCACTGTAATATACCTCACATCCTCAGTAATATACCTCACATCCTCACTGTAATATACCCCACACCCTCACTGTAATATACCCCACATCCTCACTGTAATATACCCCACATCCTCACTGTAATATACCTCACACCCTCCCTGTAATATACCACACATCCTCACTCTAATATACCCCACACACTCACTGTAATATACCCCACACCCTCACTGTAATATACCCCACACCCTCACTGTAATATACCTCACATCCTCACTGTAATATACCCCACATCCTCACTGTAATATACCCCACATCCTCACTGTAATATACCCCACACCCTCACTGTAATATACCCCACATCCTCACTGTAATATACCCCACATCCTCACTGTAATATACCCCACACCCTCACTGTAATATACCCCACATCCTCACTGTAATATACCCCACATCCTCATTGTATCTACCTCACACCCTCCCTGTAATATACCCCACACCCTCACTGTAATATACCCCACACCCTCCCTGTAATATACCCCACACCCTCCCTGTAATATACCTCACATCCTCACTAATATACCTCACACCCTCCCTGTAATATACCCCACACTCTCCCTGTAATATACCCCACTCCCTCACTGTAATATACCCCACAGCCTCACTGTAATATACCCCACACACTCACTGTAATATACCTCACACCCTCACTGTAATATACCCCACACCCTCACTGTAATATACCACACACCCTCCCTGTAATATACCCCACACCCTCACTGTAATATACCTCACATCCTCACTAATATACCTCACACTCTCCCTGTAATATACCCCACACCCTCCCTGTAATATACCCCACACCCTCACTGTAATATACCCCACATCCTCACTGTAATATACCCCACACCCTCCCTGTAATATACCCCACATCCTCACTGTAATGTACCGCACATCCTCACTGTAATATACCCCACATCCTCACTGTAATATACCCCACACCCTCCCTGTAATATACCCCACACCCTCACTGTGATATACCCCACATCCTCACTGTAATATACCCCACACCCTCCCTGTAATATACCCCACACCCTCACTGTAATATACCGCACATCCTCACTGTAATATACCCCTCAGCCTCACTGTAATATACCCCACACACTCACTGTAATATACCTCACACCCTCACTGTAATATACCCCACACCCTCACTGTAATATACCCCACACCCTCCCTGTAATATACCCCACACCCTCACTGTAATATACCTCACATCCTCACTAATATACCTCACTCCCTCCCTGTAATATACCCCACACCATCACTGCAATATACCCCACATCCTCACTCCAATATACCCCACATCCTCACTGTAATATACCCCACATCCTCACTGTAATATACCTCACATCCTCACTGTAATATACCCCACATCCTCACTGTAATATACCTCACATCCTCACTGTAATATACCCCACACCCTCACTGTAATATACCTCACATCCTCACTAATATATCCCACACCCTCACTCTAATATACCCCACACCCTCACTGTAATATACCCCACATCCTCACTAATATACCCCACACCCTCCCTGTAATATACCCCACACCCTCACTGTAATATACCCCACACCGTCCCTGTAATATACCCGACATCCTCATTAATATACCCCACACCCTCACTGTAATATACCCCACACCCTCCCTGTAATGTACCCCACACCCTCCCTGTAATATACCCCACATCCTCACTAATATACCCCACACCCTCACTCTAATATACCCCACACCCTCCCTGTAATATACCCCACACCCTCCCTGTAATATACCTCACATCCTCACTAATATAACCCACATCCTCACTGTAACATACCCCACACCCTCACTCTAATATACCCCACATCCTCCCTGTAATATACCCCACATCCTCACTAATATATCCCACACCCTCACTCTAATATACCCCACACCCTCACTGTAATATACCCCACATCCTCACTAATATACCCCACACCCTCCCTGTAATATACCCCACACCCTCCCTGTAATATACCCCACACCCTCACTGTAATATACCGCACATCCTCACTAATATACCCCACACCCTCCCTGTAATATACCCCACACCCTCCCTGTAATATACCCCACACCCTCACTGTAATATACCTCACATCCTCACTAATATACCCCACACCCTCCCTGTAATATACCCCACACCCTCCCTGTAATATACCCCACACCCTCACTGTAATATACCTCACACCCTCCCTGTAATATACCCCACACCCTCCCTGTAATATACCCCACACCCTCACTGTAATATACCCCACACCCTCACTGTAATATACCCCACACCCTCACTGTAATATACCTCACACCCTCACTGTAATATACCCCACAACCTCACTGTAATATACCCCACACCCTCACAGTAATATACCTCACATCCTCACTGTAATATACCCCACAACCTCACTCTAATATACCCCACACCCTCCCTGTAATATACCCCACACCCTCACTGTAATATACCCCACACCATCACTGCAATATACCCCACATCCTCACTCCAATATACCCCACTTCCTCACTGTAATATACCCCACATCCTCACTGTAATATACCCCACATCCTCACTGTAATATACCCCACATCCTCACTGTAATATACCTCACACCCTCCCTGTAATATACCACACATCCTCACTCTAATATACCCCACACACTCACTGTAATATACCCCACACCCTCACTGTAATATACCCCACACCCTCACTGTAATATACCTCACATCCTCACTGTAATATACCCCACATCCTCACTGTAATATACCCCACATCCTCACTGTAATATACCCCACACCCTCACTGTAATATACCCCACATCCTCACTGTAATATACCCCACATCCTCACTGTAATATACCCCACACCCTCACTGTAATATACCCCACATCCTCACTGTAATATACCCCACATCCTCATTGTATATACCTCACACCCTCCCTGTAATATACCCCACATCCTCACTGTAATATACCCCACTCCCTCACTGTAATATACCCCACACCCTCACTGTAATATACCCCACACCCTCCCTGTAATATACCCCACATCCTCACTGTAATATACCCCACATCCTCACTAATATACCCCACCCCCCCCTGTAATATACCCCACATCCTCACTGTAATATACTCCACATCCTCACTGTAATATACCCCACACCATCACTGCAATATACCCCACATCCTCACTCCAATATACCCCACAACCTCACTGTAATATACCTCACATCCTCACTCTAATATACCCCACACCCTCCCTGTAATATACCCCACACCCTCACTGTAATATACCCCACATCCTCACTAATATACCCCACACCCTCCCTGTAATATACCCCACACCCTCACTGGAATATACCCCACACCCTCACTGTAATATACGCCACACCCTCACTGTAATATACCTCACATCCTCCCTGTAATATACCCCACACCCTCCCTGTAATATACCTCACATCCTCCCTGTAATATACCCCACACCCTCCCTGTAATATACCCTCCATCCTCACTAATATACCCCACACCCTCACTCTAATATACCCCACACCCTCCCTGTAATATACCCCACACCATCCCTGTAATATACATCACATCCTCACTAATATACCCCACACCCTCCCCGTAATATACCCCACATCCTCACTAATATACCCCACATCCTCACTGTAATATACCCCACATCCTCACTGTAATATACTCCACATCCTCACTAATATACCCCACACCCTCCCTGTAATATACCCCACACCCTCCCTGTAATATACCCCACACTCTCACTGTAATATACCTCACATCCTCACTAATATACCCCACACCCTCCCTGTAATATACCCCACACCCTCCCTGTAATATACCCCACACCCTCACTGTAATATACCTCACATCCTCACTAATATACCTCACACCCTCCCTGTAATATACCCCACACCCTCCCTGTAATATACCCCACACCCTCACTGTAATATACCCCACAGCCTGACTGTAATATACCCCACACACTCACTGTAATATACCTCACACCCTCACTGTAATATACCCCACACCCTCACTGTAATATACCACACACCCTCCCTGTAATATACCCCACACCCTCACTGTAATATAACTCACATCCTCACTAATATACCTCACACTCTCCCTGTAATATACCCCACACCCTCCCTGTAATATACCCCACACCCTCACTGTAATATACCCCACACCCTCCCTGTAATATACCCCACACCCTCCCTGTAATATACCCCACATCCTCACTGTAATGTACCGCACATCCTCACTGTAATATACCCCACATCCTCACTGTAATATACCCCACACCCTCCCTGTAATATACCCCACACCCTCACTGTAATATACCCCACATCCTCACTGTAATATACCCCACACCCTCCCTG
This sequence comes from Scyliorhinus torazame, assembly GCF_047496885.1. NCBI lineage: Eukaryota > Metazoa > Chordata > Chondrichthyes > Carcharhiniformes > Scyliorhinidae > Scyliorhinus > Scyliorhinus torazame. The sequence continues at coordinate 228,389 of NW_027307975.1, forward strand.
TAATACACCCCACATCCTCACTGTAATATACCGCACATCCTCACTGTAATATACCCCACAGCCTCACTGTAATATACCCCACACACTCACTGTAATATACCTCACACCCTCACTGTAATATACCCCACACCCTCACTGTAATATACCCCACACCCTCCCTGTAATATACCCCACACCCTCACTGTAATATACCTCACATCCTCACTAATATACCTCACTCCCTCCCTGTAATATACCCCACACCCTCCCTGTAATATACCCGACACCCCCCCTGTAATATACCCCACATCCTCACTGTAATATACCCCACATCCTCACTGTAATATACCCCACATCCTCACTGTAATATACTCCACATCCTCACTGTAATATACCCCACACCATCACTGCAATATACCCCACATCCTCACTCCAATATACCCCACATCCTCACTGTAATATACCCCACATCCTCACTGTAATATACCTCACATCGTCACTGTAATATACCCCACATCCTCACTGTAATATACCTCACATCCTCACTGTAATATACCCCACACCCTCACTGTAATATACCTCACATCCTCACTGTAATATACCCCACACCATCACTGCAATATACCCCACATCCTCACTCCAATATACCCCACATCCTCACTGTAATATACCCCACATCCTCACTGTAATATACCTCACATCCTCACTAATATACCCCACATCCTCACTGTAATATACCCCACACCCTCACTGTAATATACCCCACACCATCACTGCAATATACCCCACATCCTCACTCCAATATACCCCACTTCCTCACTGTAATATACCCCACATCCTCACTGTAATGTACCCCACATCCTCACTGTAATATACCCCACATCCTCACTCTGATATACCCCACACCCTCCCTGTAATATACCCCACATCCTCACTGTAATATACCCCACACCCTCACTCTAATATACCCCACACCCTCACTGTAATATTCCCCACATCCTCACTGTAATATACCCCACATCCTCACTGTAATATACCTCACACTCTCACTGTAATATACCCCACACCCTCACTGTAATATTCCCCACATCCTCACTGTAATATACCCAACATCCTCACTGTAATATACCCCACACTCTCACTGTAATATACCCCACATCCTCACTGTAATATACCCCACACCCACACTGTAATATACCTCACATCCTCACTGTGATATACCCCACACTCTCACTGTAATATACCCCACACCCTCACTGTAATATTCCCCACATCCTCACTGTAATATACCCCACATCCTCACTGTAATATACCCAACATCCTCACTGTAATATACCCCACACTCTCACTGTAATATACCCCACATCCTCACTGTAATATACCCCACACCCTCACTGTAATATACCTCACATCCTCACTGTGATATACCCCACACTCTCACTGTAATATACCCCACACCCTCACTGTAATATACCCCATATTCTCACTGTAATATACCCCACACTCTCACTGTAATATACCCCACATCCTCACTGTAATATACGCCACACCCTCACTGTAATATACCTCACATCCTCCCTGTAATATACCCCACCTCACATCCTCCCTGTAATATACCCCACACCCTCCCTGTAATATACCTCACATCCTCCCTGTAATATACCCCACACCCTCCCTGTAATATACCCCACATCCTCACTAATATACCCCACACCCTCACTCTAATATACCCCACACCCTCCCTGTAATATAGCCCACACCTTCCCTGTAATATACCTCACATCCTCACTAATATACCCCACATCCTCACTGTAATATACCCCACACCCTCACTGTAATATACCTCACATCCTCCCTGTAATATACCCCACACCCTCCCTGTAATATACCCCACATCCTCACTAATATACCCCACACCCTCCCTGTAATATACATCACATACTCACTAATATACCCCACACCCTCCCTGTAATATACCCCACATCCTCACTAATATACCCCACACCCTCACTCTAATATACCCCACATCCTCACTGTAATATACCCCACATCCTCACTGTAATATACCCCACATCCTCACTACTATACCCCACACCCTCCCTGTAATATACCCCACACCCTCCCTGTAATATACCCCACACCCTCACTGTAATATACCTCACATCCTCACTAATATACCCCACACCCTCCCTGTAATATACCCCACACCCTCCCTGTAATATACCCCACACCCTCACTGTAATATACCTCACATCCTCAGTAATATACCTCACATCCTCACTGTAATATACCCCACACCCTCACTGTAATATACCCCACATCCTCACTGTAATATACCCCACATCCTCACTGTAATATACCTCACACCCTCCCTGTAATATACCACACATCCTCACTCTAATATACCCCACACACTCACTGTAATATACCCCACACCCTCACTGTAATATACCCCACACCCTCACTGTAATATACCTCACATCCTCACTGTAATATACCCCACATCCTCACTGTAATATACCCCACATCCTCACTGTAATATACCCCACACGCTCACTGTAATATACCCCACATCCTCACTGTAATATACCCCACATCCTCACTGTAATATACCCCACACCCTCACTGTAATATACCCCACATCCTCACTGTAATATACCCCACATCCTCATTGTATCTACCTCACACCCTCCCTGTAATATACCCCACACCCTCACTGTAATATACCCCACACCCTCCCTGTAATATACCCCACATCCTCACTGTAATATACCCCACATCCTCACTAATATACCCCACCCCCCCCCTGTAATATACCCCACATCCTCACTGTAATATACTCCACATCCTCACTGTAATATACCCCACACCATCACTGCAATATACCCCACATCCTCACTCCAATATACCCCACAACCTCACTGTAATATACCTCACATCCTCACTCTAATATACCCCAAAACCTCCCTGTAATATACCCCACACCCTCACTGTAATATACCCCACATCCTCACTAATATACCCCACACCCTCCCTGTAATATACCCCACACCCTCACTGGAATATACCCCACACCCTCACTGGAATATACCCCACACCCTCACTGTAATATACGCCACACCCTCACTGTAATATACCTCACATCCTCCCTGTAATATACCCCACACCCTCCCTGTAATATACCTCACATCCTCCCTGTAATATACCCCACACCCTCCCTGTAATATACCCTACATCCTCACTAATATACCCCACACCCTCACTCTAATATACCCCACACCCTCCCTGTAATATACCCCACACCCTCCCTGTAATATACATCACATCCTCACTAATATACCCCACACCCTCCCTGTAATATACCCCACATCCTCACTAATATACCCCACATCCTCACTGTAATATACCCCACATCCTCACTGTAATATACTCCACATCCTCACTAATATACCCCACACCCACCCTGTAATATACCCCACACCCTCCCTGTAATATACCCCACATTCTCACTGTAATATACCTCACATCCTCACTAATATACCCCACACCCTCCCTGTAATATACCCCACACCCTCCCTGTAATATACCCCACACCCTCACTGTAATATACCTCACATCCTCACTAATATACCTCACACCCTCCCTGTAATATACCCCACACTCTCCCTGTAATATACCCCACACCCTCACTGTAATATACCCCACAGCCTCACTGTAATATACCCCACACACTCACTGTAATATACCTCACACCCTCACTGTAATATACCCCACACCCTCACTGTAATATACCACACACCCTCCCTGTAATATACCCCACACCCTCACTGTAATATACCTCACATCCTCACTAATATACCTCACACTCTCCCTGTAATATACCCCACACCCTCCCTGTAATATACCCCACACCCTCACTGTAATATACCCCACATCCTCACTGTAATATACCCCACACCCTCCCTGTAATATACCCCACATCCTCACTGTAATGTACCGCACATCCTCACTGTAATATACCCCACATCCTCACTGTAATATACCCCACACCCTCCCTGTAATATACCCCACACCCTCACTGTAATATACCCCACATCCTCACTGTAATATACCCCACACCCTCCCTGTAATATACCCCACACCCTCACTGTAATATACCGCACATCCTCACTGTAATATACCCCTCAGCCTCACTGTAATATACCCCACACACTCACTGTAATATACCTCACACCCTCACTGTAATATACCCCACACCCTCACTGTAATATACCCCACACCCTCCCTGTAATATACCCCACACCCTCACTGTAATATACCTCACATCCTCACTAATATACCTCACTCCCTCCCTGTAATATACCCCACACCATCACTGCAATATACCCCACATCCTCACTCCAATATACCCCACATCCTCACTGTAATATACCCCACATCCTCACTGTAATATACCTCACATCCTCACTGTAATATACCCCACATCCTCACTGTAATATACCTCACATCCTCACTGTAATATACCCCACACCCTCACTGTAATATACCTCACATCCTCACTGTAATATACCCCACACCATCACTGCAATATACCCCACATCCTCACTCCAATATACCCCACATCCTCACTGTAATATACCCCACATCCTCACTGTAATATACCTCACATCCTCACTGTAATATACCCCACATCCTCACTGTAATATACCCCACACCCTCACTGTAATATACCCCACACCATCACTGCAATATACCCCACATCCTCACTCCAATATACCCCACTTCCTCACTGTAATATACCCCACATCCTCACTGTAATGTACCCCACATCCTCACTGTAATATACCCCACATCCTCACTCTGATATACCCCACACCCTCCCTGTAATATACCCCACACCCTCCCTGTAATATACCCCACATCCTCACTGTAATATACCCCACACCCTCACTCTAATATACCCCACACCCTCACTGTAATATTCCCCACATCCTCACTGTAATATACCCCACATCCTCACTGTAATATACCTCACACTCTCACTGTAATATACCCCACACCCTCACTGTAATATTCCCCACATCCTCACTGTAATATACCCAACATCCTCACTGTAATATACCCCACACTCTCACTGTAATATACCCCACATCCTCACTGTAATATACCCCACACCCTCACTGTAATATACCTCACATCCTCACTGTGATATACCCCACACTCTCACTGTAATATACCCCACACCCTCACTGTAATATTCCCCACATCCTCACTGTAATATACCCCACATCCTCACTGTAATATACCCAACATCCTCACTGTAATATACCCCACACTCTCACTGTAATATACCCCACATCCTCACTGTAATATACCCCACACCCTCACTGTAATATACCTCACATCCTCACTGTGATATACCCCACACTCTCACTGTAATATACCCCACACCCTCACTGTAATATACCCCATATTCTCACTGTAATATACCCCACACTCTCACTGTAATATACCCCACATCCTCACTGTAATATACGCCACACCCTCACTGTAATATACCTCACATCCTCCCTGTAATATACCCCACACCCTCCCTGTAATATACCTCACATCCTCCCTGTAATATACCTGTGGTAGTATGTATTGGGGGTCATGTGGGACTGGAAGCCCTAATGTCATTGGCTGACAGATCCCGGGTCCTGGTTGGCCGTTGACCTCATACTCCGCCCTGAAGGCGAAGTATAAGAAGCCGGTGCCTTCCGCCGCATGCCAGTTTACTATCGGGCTGCTGGGGAACAGACACGCTTAATAAAGCCTCATCGACTTCACTCTGTTTGTCTCACGGAGTCTTTGTGCGCCACAATACCCCACACCCTCCCTGTAATATACCCCACATCCTCACTAATATACCCCACACCCTCACTCTAATATACCCCACACCCTCCCTGTAATATACCCCACACCTTCCCTGTAATATACCTCACATCCTCACTAATATACCCCACATCCTCACTAATATACCCCACACCCTCCCTGTAATATACATCACATACTCACTAATATACCCCACACCCTCCCTGTAATATACCCCACATCCTCACTAATATACCCCACACCCTCCCTGTAATATACCCCACACCCTCCCTGTAATATACCCCACACCCTCACTGTAATATACCTCACATCCTCACTAATATACCCCACACCCTCCCTGTAATATACCCCACATCCTCACTGTAATATACCCCACACCCTCACTGTAATATACCCCACATCCTCACTGTAATATACCCAACATCCTCACTGTAATATACCACACACTCTCACTGTAATATACCCCACACCCTCACTGTAATATACCCCACACCCTCTCCGTAATATACCCCACATCCTCACTGTAATATACCCCACATTCTCACTGTAATATACCCCACACCCTCACTGTAATATACCTCACATCCTCACTGTAATATACCCCACACCCTCACTGTAATATACCTCACATCCTCACTGTAATATACCCCACACCCTCACTGTAATATACCTCACATCCTCACTGTAATATACCCCACACCCTCACTGTGATATACCCCACATCCTCACTGTAATATACCTCACATCCTCACTGTAATATACCTCACATCCTCCCTGTAATATACCCCACCCCCTCACTATGATATACCCCACACGCTCACTGTAATATACCCCACACCCTCACTGTAATATACCCCACACCCTCACTGTGATATACCCCACATTCTCACTGCAATATACCCCACACCCTCACTGTAATATACCCAACATCCTCACGGTAATATACCCCACACCCTCACCGTAATATACCTCTCATCCTCTCTGTAATATACCTCACATCCTCACTGTAATATACCCCGCACACTCACTGTAATATACCCCACATCCTCACTGTCATATACCCCACACCATCACCGTAATAAACCTCTCATCCTCTCTGTAATATACCTCACATCCTCACTGTAATATACCCCACACCCTCACTGTAATATACCTCACATCCTCACTGTAATATACCCCACACCCTCACCGTAATATACCTCTCATCCTCTCTGTAATATACCTCACATCCTCACTGTAATATACCCCACATCCGCACTGTAATATACCCCATACCCTCACTGTAATATACCCCACTCCCTCACTGTAATATACCTCACACCCTCACTGTAATATCCCTCATATCCTCACTGTAATATACCTCACATCCTCATTGTAATATACCTCACATCCTCACTGTAATATACCCCACCACCTCACTGTAGTATACCCCATACCCTCACTGTAATAGACCCCACTCCCTCACTGTAATAATCCACACACCATCACTGTAATAGACCCCACACCCTCACTGTAATTTACCCCACACCCTCACTGTAGTATACCCCATACCCTCACTCTAAGATACTCACATCCTCACTGTAATATACCCCACACCCTCACTGTAATATACCCCACATCCTCACTGTAGTGTACCCCATACCCTCACTCTAATGTACCCCACATCCTCACTGTAATGTACCCCACACCCTCACTGTAATATACCCCACACCCTCACTGTAATATACCCCACACCCTCGCTGTAATATACCCCACACCCTCACTGTAATATACCCCACATCCTCACTGTAATATACCCCACACCCTCACTGTAATATACCTCACATCCTCACTGTAATATACCTCACATCCTCACTGTAATATACCTCACATCCTCCCTGTTATATACCCCACCCCCTCACTGTGATATACCCCACACCCTCACTGTAATATACCCCACACCCTCACTGTAATATACCCCACACCCTCACTGTGATATACCCCACATTCTCACTGCAATATACCCCACACCCTCACTGTAATATACCCCACATCCTCACTGTAATATACCCCACATCCTCACTGTAATATACCCCACTCCCTCACTGTAATATACCCCACACCCTCACTGTAATATACCCCACACCCTCACTAATATACCCCACTCCCTGACTAAAATACCCCACACCCTCACTGTAATATACTTCACATCCTCCCTGTGATATACCCCACATCCTCAGTGTAATATACCCCACACCCTCACTGTAATATACCTCACATCCTCACTATAATATACCTCACACCCTCACTGTAATATACCCCACACCCTCACCGTAATAAACCTCTCATCCTCTCTGTAATATACCTCACATCCTCACTGTAATATACCCAACATCCTCACGGTAATATACCCCACACCCTCACCGTAATATACCTCTCATCCTCTCTGTAATATACCTCACATCCTCACAGTAATATACCCCACACACTCACTGTAATATACCCCACATCCTCACTGTAATGTACCCCACATCCTCACTGTAATGTACCCCACACCCTCACTGTAATATACCCCACACCCTCACTGTAATATACCCCACACCCTCACTGTAATATACCCCACACCCTCACTGTAATATACCCCACATTCTCACAGTAATATACCCCACACCCTCACTGTAATATACCCCACACCCTCAGTGTAATATACCTCACATCCTCACTGTAATATACCCCACACCCTCACTGTAATATACCCCACATCCTCACTGTAATATACCCAACATCCTCACTGTAATATACCCCACACTCTCACTGTAATATACCCCACACCCTCACTGTAATATACCCCACACCCTCTCCGTAATATACCCCACATCCTCACTGTAATATACCCCACATTCTCACTGTAATATACCCCACACCCTCACTGTAATATACCTCACATCCTCACTGTAATATACCCCACACCCTCACTGTAATATACCTCACATCCTCACTGTAATATACCCCACACCCTCACTGTAATATACCTCACATCCTCACTGTAATATATCCGACATCCTCACTGTAATATACCCCACATCCTCACTGTAATATACCTCACATCCTCACTGTAATATACCCCACACCCTCACTGTGATATACCCCACATCCTCACTGTAATATACCTCACATCCTCACTGTAATATACCTCACATCCTCCCTGTAATATACCCCACCCCCTCACTGTGATATACCCCACACCCTCACTGTAATATACCCCACACCCTCACTGTGATATACCCCACATTCTCACTGCAGTATAAGCCACACCCTCACTGTAATATATCCGACATCCTCACTGTAATATACCCCACATCCTCACTGTAATATACCCCACATCCTCAGTGTAATATACCCCACACCCTCACTGTAATATACCCCACACCCTCTCTGTATTATACCCCACACCCTCCCTGTAATATACCTCACACCCTCACTGTAATATACCCCACACCCTCACCGTACTAAACCTCTCATCCTCTCTGTAATATACCTCACATCCTCACTGTAATATACCCAACATCCTCACGGTAATATACCCCACACCCTCACCGTAATATACCGCTCATCCTCTCTGTAATATACATCACATCCTCACTGTAATATACCCCACACACTCACTGTAATATACCCCACATCCTCACTGTCATATACCCCACACCATCACCGTAATAAACCTCTCATCCTCTCTGTAATATACCTCACATCCTCACTGTAATAGACCCCACACCCTCACTGTAATATACCCCATATCCTCACTGTAATATACCCCATACCCTCACTCTAAGATACTCACATCCTCACTGTAATATACCCCACACCCTCACTGTAATATACCCCACATCCTCACTGTAGTATACCCCATACCCTCACTGTAATATACCCCACATCCTCACCATAATATACCCCACACCCTCACTCTAATATACCCCACACCCTCACTGTAATATACCCCATATCCTCACTGTAATATACCCCACACCCTTACTGTAATATACCCCACATCCTCACTGTAATATACCCCACACCCTCACTGTAATATACCTCACATTCTCACTGTAATATTCCCCACTCCCTCACTGTAATATACCCCACACCCTCACCATAATATACCCCACACCATCACTGTAATATACCCCACACCCTCACTCTAATATACCCCACATCCTCACTGTAATATACCCCACATCCTCCCTGTAATACACCCCACACCCTCACTCTAATATACCCCACATCCTCACTGTAATATATCTCACATCCTCACTGTAATATACCCCACATCCTGACTGTAATATACCTCACATCCTCACTGTAATATACCCCACATCCTCACTGTAATATACCCCACATCCTCCCTGTAATATACCCCACACCCTCACTAATATACCCCACACCCTCACTGTAATATACCCCACACCCTTACTGTAATATACCCCACATCCTCACTGTAATATACCCCACACCCTCACTGTAATATACCCCACATCCTCACTGTAATATACCCCACACCCTCACTAATATACCCCACACCCTCACTAATATACCCCACACCCTCACTGTAATATACCCCACACCCTCATTGTAATATACCCCACACCCTCACTGTAATATACCCCATACCCTCAGTCTAAGATACTCACATCCTCACTGTAATATACCCCACACCCTCACTGTAATATACCCCACATCCTCACTGTAGTATACCCCATACCCTCAGTGTAATATACCCCACATCCTCACCATAATATACCCCACACCCTCACTCTAATATACCCCACACCCTCACTGTAATATACCCCACATCCTCACTGTAATATACCCCACACCCTTACTGTAATATACCCCACATCCTCACTGTAATATACCCCACACCCTCACTGTAATATACCTCACATTCGCACTGTAATATTCCCCACTCCCTCACTGTAATATACCCCACACCCTCACCATAATATACCCCACACCATCACTGTAATATACCCCACACCCTCACTCTAATATACCCCACATCCTCACTGTAATATACCCCACATCCTCCCTGTAATACACCCCACACCCTCACTCTAATATACCCCACATCCTCACTGTAATATACCCCACACCCTCACTGTAATATACCTCACATTCGCACTGTAATATTCCCCACTCCCTCACTGTAATATACCCCACACCCTCACCATAATATACCCCACACCATCACTGTAATATACCCCACACCCTCACTCTAATATACCCCACATCCTCACTGTAATATACCCCACACCCTCACTGTAATATACCCCACATCCTCATTGTAATATACCCCACACCCTCACTAATATACCCCACATCCTCACTAATATACCCCACACCCTCACTGTAATATACCCCACATCCTCACTGTAATATACCCCACACACTCACTGTAATATACCCCACATCCTCACTGTTATATACCCCACACCCTCACTGTAATATACCCCACATCCTCACTGTAATATACCCCACACCCTCACTGTAATATACTCCACATCCTCACTGTAATATACCCCACACACTCACTGTAATATACCCCACATCCTCACTGTAATATACCCCACACCCTTACTGTAATATACCCCACATCCTCACTGTAATATACCCCACACCCTCACTGTAATATACCCCACATCCTCACTGTAATATACCCCACACCCTCACTGTAATATACCCCACATCCTCACTGTAATATACCCTACACCCTTACTGTAATATACCCCACATCCTCACTGTAATATACCCCACACCCTCACTGCAATATACCCCATATCCTCACTGTAATATACCCCAACACCCTCACTGTAATATACCCCACATCCTCACTGTAATATACCCCACACCCTCACTCTAATATTCCCCACATCCTCACTGTAATATACCCCACATCCTCACTGTAATATACCCCACACCCTCACTGTAATATACCCCACACCCCCACTAATATACCCCACACCCTCACTGTAATATACTCCACACCCTCACTGTAATATACCCCACATCCTCACTGTAATATACCCCACATCCTCACTGTAATATACCCCACATCCTCACTGTAATATACCCCACATCCTCACTGTAATATACCCCACATCCTCACTGTAATATATCCCACATCCTCACTGTAATATACCCCACACCCTCACTGTAATATACCCCACAACCTCACTGTAATATAGCCCACACCCTCACTGTGATATACCCCACATTCTCACTGCATTATACCCCACACCCTCACTGTAATATACCCCACATCCTCACTGTAATATACCCCACATCCTCACTGTAATATAGCCCACTCCCTCACTGTAATATACCCCACACCCTCACTGTAATATACCCCACACCATCACTAATATACCCCACTCCCTCACTAATATACCCCACACCCTCACTGTAATATACCTCACATCCTCCCTGTGATATACCCCACATCCTCAGTGTAATATACCCCACACCCTCACTGTAATATACCTCACATCCTCACTATAATATACCTCACACCCTCACGGTAATATACCCCACACCCTCACCGTAATAAACCTCTCATCCTCTCTGTAATATACCTCACATCCTCACTGTAATATATCCCACATCCTCACTGTAATATACCCCACACCCTCACTGTAATATACCCCACACCCTTACTGTAATATACCCCACATCCTCACTGTAATATACCCCACACCCTCACTGTAATATACCCCACATCCTCACTGTAATATACCCCACACCCTCACTAATATACCCCACACCCTCACTAATATACCCCACACCCTCACTGTAATATACCCCACACCCTCATTGTAATATACCCCACACCCTCACTGTAAAATACCCCATACCCTCAGTCTAAGATACTCACATCCTCACTGTAATATACCCCACACCCTCACTGTAATATACCCCACATCCTCACTGTAGTATACCCCATACCCTCACTGTAATATACCCCACATCCTCACCATAATATACCCCACACCCTCACTCTAATATACCCCACACCCTCACTGTAATATACCCCACATCCTCACTGTAATATACCCCACACCCTTACTGTAATATACCCCACACCCTCACTGTAATATACCCCACATCCTCACTGTAGTATACCCCATACCCTCACTGTAATATACCCCACACCCTCACTCTAATATACCCCACGCCCTCACTGTAATATACCCCACATCCTCACTGTAATATACCCCACACTCTTACTGTAATATACCCCACATCCTCACTGTAATATACCCCGCACCCTCACTGTAATATACCTCACATTCGCACTGTAATATTCCCCACTCCCTCACTGTAATATACCCCACACCCTCACCATAATATACCCCACACCATCACTGTAATATACCCCACACCCTCACTCTAATATACCCCACATCCTCACTGTAATATACCCCACATCCTCCCTGTAATACACCCCACACCCTCACTCTAATATACCACACATCCTCACTGTAATATACCCCACACCCTCACTGTAATATACCTCACATTCGCACTGTAATATTCCCCACTCCCTCACTGTAATATACCCCACACCCTCACCATAATATACCCCACACCATCACTGTAATATACCCCACACCATCACTCTAATATACCCCACATCCTCACTGTAATATACCCCACACCCTCACTGTAATATACCCCACATCTTCATTGTAATATACCCCACACCCTCACTAATATACCCCACATCCTCACTAATATACCCCACACCCTCACTGTAATATACCCCACATCCTCACTGTAATATACCCCACACACTCACTGTAATATACCCCACATCCTCACTGTTATATACCCCACACCCTCACTGTAATATACCCCACATCCTCACTGTAATATACCCCACACCCTCACTGTAATATACTCCACATCCTCACTGTAATATACCCCACACACTCACTGTAATATACCCCACATCCTCACTGTAATATACCCCACACCCTTACTGTAATATACCCCACATCCTCACTGTAATATACCCCACACCCTCACTGTAATATACCCCACATCCTCACTGTAATATACCCCACACCCTCACTGTAATATACCCCACATCCTCACTGTAATATACCCTACACCCTTACTGTAATATACCCCACATCCTCACTGTAATATACCCCACACCCTCACTGCAATATACCCCATATCCTCACTGTAATATACCCCCACACCCTCACTGTAATATACCCCACATCCTCACTGTAATATACCCCACACCCTCACTCTAATATTCCCCACATCCTCACTGTAATATACCCCACATCCTCACTGTAATATACCCCACACCCTCACTGTAATATACCCCACACCCCCACTAATATACCCCACACCCTCACTGTAATATACTCCACACCCTCACTGTAATATACCCCACATCCTCACTGTAATATACCCCACATCCTCACTGTAATATACCCCACATCCTCACTGTAATATACCCCACATCCTCACTGTAATATAGCCCACATCCTCACTGTAATATATCCCACATCCTCACTGTAATATACCCCACACCCTCACTGTAATATACCCCACAACCTCACTGTAATATAGCCCACACCCTCACTGTGATATACCCCACATTCTCACTGCAATATACCCCACACCCTCACTGTAATATACCCCACATCCTCACTGTAATATACCCCACATCCTCACTGTAATATAGCCCACTCCCTCACTGTAATATACCCCACACCCTCACTGTAATATACCCCACACCCTCACTAATATACCCCACTCCCTCACTAATATACCCCACACCCTCACTGTAATATACCTCACATCCTCCCTGTGATATACCCCACATCCTCAGTGTAATATACCCCACACCCTCACTGTAATATACCTCACATCCTCACTATAATATACCTCACACCCTCACTGTAATATACCCCACACCCTCACCGTAATAAACCTCTCATCCTCTCTGTAATATACCTCACATCCTCACTGTAATATATCCCACATCCTCACTGTAATATACCCCACACCCTCACTGTAATATACCCCACACCCTCACTGTAATATACCCCACACCCTTACTGTAATATACCCCACATCCTCACTGTAATATACCCCACACCCTCACTGTAATATACCCCACATCCTCACTGTAATATACCCCACACCCTCACTAATATACCCCACACCCTCACTAATATACCCCACACCCTCACTGTAATATACCCCACACCCTCATTGTAATATACCACACACCCTCACTGTAATATACCCCATACCCTCAGTCTAAGATACTCACATCCTCACTGTAATATACCCCACACCCTCACTGTAATATACCCCACATCCTCACTGTAGTATACCCCATACCCTCACTGTAATATACCCCACATCCTCACCATAATATACCCCACACCCTCACTCTAATATACCCCCACCCTCACTGTAATATACCCCACATCCTCACTGTAATATACCCCACACCCTTACTGTAATATACCCCACATCCTAACTGTAATATACCCCACACCCTCACTGTAATATACCTCACATTCGCACTGTAATATTCCCCACTCCCTCACTGTAATATACCCCACACCCTCACCATAATATACCCCACACCATCACTGTAATATACCCCACACCCTCACTCTAATATACCCCACATCCTCACTGTAATATACCCCACATCCTCCCTGTAATACACCCCACACCCTCACCCTAATATACCCCACATCCTCACTGTAATATACCCCACACCCTCACTGTAATATACCTCACATTCGCACTGTAATATTCCCCACTCCCTCACTGTAATGTACCCCACACCCTCACCATAATATACCCCACACCATCACTGTAATATACCCCACACCCTCACTCTAATATACCCCACATCCTCACTGTAATATACCCCACACCCTCACTGTAATATACCCCACATCCTCATTGTAATATACCCCACACCCTCACTAATATACCCCACATCCTCACTAATATACCCCACACCCTCACTGTAATATACCCCACATCCTCACTGTAATATACCCCACACACTCACTGTAATATACCCCACATCCTCACTGTTATATACCCCACACCCTCACTGTAATATACCCCACATCCTCACTGTAATATACCCCACACCCTCACTGTAATATACTCCACATCCTCACTGTAATCTACCCCACACACTCACTGTAATATACCCCACATCCTCACTGTAATATACCCCACACCCTTACTGTAATATACCCCACATCCTCACTGTAATATACCCCACACCCTCACTGTAATATACCCCACATCCTCACTGTAATATACCCCACACCCTCACTGTAATATACCCCACATCCTCACTGTAATATACCCTACACCCTCACTGTAATATACCCCACATCCTCACTGTAATATACCCCACACCCTCACTGCAATATACCCCATATCCTCACTGTAATATACCCCCACACCCTCACTGTAATATACCCCACATCCTCACTGTAATATACCCCACACCCTCACTCTAATATTCCCCACATCCTCACTGTAATATACCCCACATCCTCACTGTAATATACCCCACACCCTCACTGTAATATACCCCACACCCCCACTAATATACCCCACACCCTCACTGTAATATACCCCACACCCTCACTGTAATATACCCCACATCCTCACTGTAATATACCCCACATCCTCACTGTAATATACCCCACATCCTCACTGTAATATACCCCACATCCTCACTGTAATATACCCCACATCCTCACTGTAATATATCCCACATCCTCACTGTAATATACCCCACACCCTCACTGTAATATACCCCACATCCTCACTGTAATATAGCCCACTCCCTCACTGTAATATACCCCACACCCTCACTGTAATATACCCCACACCCTCACTAATATACCCCACTCCCTCACTAATATACCCCACACCCTCACTGTAATATACCTCACATCCTCCCTGTGATATACCCCACATCCTCAGTGTAATATACCCCACACCCTCACTGTAATATACCTCACATCCTCACTATAATATACCTCACACCCTCACTGTAATATACCCCACACCCTCACCGTAATAAACCTCTCATCCTCTCTGTAATATACCTCACATCCTCACTGTAATATACCCAACATCCTCACGGTAATATACCCCACACCCTCACCGTAATATACCTCTCATCCTCTCTGTAATATACCTCACATCCTCACAGTAATATACCCCACACACTCACTGTAATATACCCCACATCCTCACTGTAATATACCCCACACCCTCACTGTAATATACCCCACACCCTCACTGTAATATACCTCACATCCTCACTGTAATATACCCCACACCCTCACTGTAATATACCCCACATCCTCACTGTAATATACCCAACATCCTCACTGTAATATACCCCACACTCTCACTGTAATATACCCCACACCCTCACTGTAATATACCCCACACCCTCTCCGTAATATACCCCACATCCTCACTGTAATATACCTCACATCCTCACTGTAATATACCCCCCACCCTCACTGTAATATACCTCACATCCTCACTGTAATATACCCCACACCCTCACTGTAATATACCTCACATCCTCACTGTAATATATCCGACATCCTCACTGTAATATACCCCACATCCTCACTGTAATATACCTCACATCCTCACTGTAATATACCCCACACCCTCACTGTGATATACCCCACATCCTCACTGTAATATACCTCACATCCTCACTGTAATATACCTCACATCCTCCCTGTAATATACCCCACCCCTCACTGTGATATACCCCACACCCTCACTGTAATATACCCCACACCCTCACGGTAATATACCCCACACCCTCACTGTGATATACCCCACATTCTCACTGCAATATACCCCACACCCTCACTGTAATATATCCGACATCCTCACTGTAATATACCCCACATCCTCACTGTAATATACCTCACATCCTCACTGTAATATACCTCACATCCTCCCTGTGATATACCCCACATCCTCAGTGTAATATACCCCACACCCTCACTGTAATATACCCCACACCCTCTCTGTATTATACCCCACACCCTCCCTGTAATATAGCTCACACCCTCACTGTAATATACCCCACACCCTCACCGTACTAAACCTCTCATCCTCTCTGTAATATACCTCACATCCTCACTGTAATATACCCAACATCCTCACGGTAATATACCCCACACCCTCCCTGTAATATAGCTCACACCCTCACTGTAATATACCCCACACCCTCACCGTACTAAACCGCTCATCCTCTCTGTAATATACATCACATCCTCACTGTAATATACCCCACACACTCACTGTAATATACCCCACGTCCTCACTGTCATATACCCCACACCATCACCGTAATAAACCTCTCATCCTCTCTGTAATATACCTCACATCCTCACTGTAATAGACCCCACACCCTCACTGTAATATACCCCATATCCTCATTGTAATATACCCCATACCCTCACTCTAAGATACTCACATCCTCACTGTAATATACCCCACACCCTCACTGTAATATACCCCACATCCTCACTGTAGTATACCCCATACCCTCACTGTAATATACCCCACATCCTCACCATAATATACCCCACACCCTCACTCTAATATACCCCACACCCTCACTGTAATATACCCCATATCCTCACTGTAATATACCCCACACCTTTACTGTAATATACCCCACATCCTCACTGTAATATACCCCACACCCTCACTGTAATATACCTCACATTCTCACTGTAATATTCCCCACTCCCTCATTGTAATATACCCCACACCCTCACCATAATATACCCCACACCATCACTGTAATATACCCCACAACCTCACTCTAATATACCCCACATCCTCACTGTAATATACCCCACATCCTCCCTGTAATACACCCCACACCCTCACTCTAATATACCCCACATCCTCACTGTAATATACCTCACATCCTCACTGTAATATACCCCACATCCTCACTGTAATATACCTCACATCCTCACTGTAATATACCCCACATCCTCACTGTAATATACCCCACATCCTCCCTGTAATATACCCCACATCCTCACTAATATACCCCACACCCTCACTGTAATATACCCCACACCCTTACTGTAATATACCCCACATCCTCACTGTAATATACCCCACACCCTCACTGTAATATACCCCACATCCTCACTGTAATATACCCCACACCCTCACTAATATACCCCACACCCTCACTAATATACCCCACACCCTCACTGTAATATACCCCACACCCTCACTGTAATATACCCCACACCCTCACTGTAATATACCTCACATCCGCCCTGTTATATACCCCACCCCCTCACTGTGATATACCCCACACCCTCACTGTAATATACCCCACACCCTCACTGTAATATACCCCACACCCTCACTGTGATATACCCCACATTCTCACTGCAATATACCCCACACCCTCACTGTAATATACCCCACATCCTCACTGTAATATAGCCCACTCCCTCACTGTAATATACCCCACACCCTCACTGTAATATACCCCACACCCTCACTAATATACCCCACTCCCTCACTAATATACCCCACACCCTCACTGTAATATACCTCACATCCTCCCTGTGATATACCCCACATCCTCAGTGTAATATACCCCACACCCTCACTGTAATCTACCTCACATCCTCACTATAATATACCTCACACTCTCACTGTAATATACCCCACACCCTCACCGTAATAAACCTCTCATCCTCTCTGTAATATACCTCACATCCTCACTGTAATATACCCAACATCCTCACGGTAATATACCCCACACCCTCACCGTAATATACCTCTCATCCTCTCTGTAATATACCTCACATCCTCACAGTAATATACCCCACACACTCACTGTAATATACCCCACATCCTCACTGTAATGTACCCCACATCCTCACTATAATGTACCCCACACCCTCACTGTAATATACCCCACACCCTCACTGTAATATACCCCACACCCTCACTGTAATATACCCCACACCCTCACTGTAATATACCCCACATCCTCACTGTAATATATCCCACACCCTCACTGTAATATACCCCACACCCTCACTGTAATATACCTCACATCCTCACTGTAATATACCCCACACCCTCACTGTAATATACCCCACATCCTCACTGTAATATGAACAAAGAACAAAGAACAAAGAAATGTACAGCACAGGAACAGGCCCTTCGGCCCTCCAAGCCCGTGCCGACCATACTGCCCGACTAAACTACAATCTTCTACACTTCCTGGGTCCGTATCCTTCTATTCCCATCCTATTCATATATTTGTCAAGATGCCCCTTAAATGTCCCTATCGTCCCTGCCTCCACTACCTCCTCCGGTAGTGAGTTCCAGGCACCCACTACCCTCTGCGTAAAAAACTTGCCTCGTACATCTACTCTAAACTTTGCCCCTCTCACCTTAAACCTATGCCCCCTAGTAATTGACCCCTCTACCCTGGGGAAAAGCCTCTGACTATCCACTCTGTCTATGCCCCTCATAATTTTGTATACCTCTATCAGGTCGCCCCTCAACCTCCTTCGTTCCAGTGAGAACAAACCGAGTTTATTCAATCGCTCCTCATAGCTTATGCCCTCCATACCAGGCAACATTCTGGTAAATCTCTTCTGCACCCTCTCTAAAGCCTCCACATCCTTCTGGTAGTGTGGCGACCAGAATTGAACACTATACTCCAAGTGTGGCCTAACTAAGGTTCTATACAGCTGCAACATGACTTGCCAATTCTTATACTCAATGCCCCGGCCAATGAAGGCAAGCATGCCGTATGCCTTCTTGACTACCTTCTCCACCTGTGTAGCCCCTTTCAGTGATCTGTGGACCTGTACTCCTAGATCTCTTTGACTTTCAATACTCTTGAGGGTTCTACCATTCACTGTATATTCCCTATCTGCATTAGCCCTTCCAAAATGCATTACCTCACATTTGTCCAGGTTAAACTCCATCTGCCATCTCTCCGCCCAAGTCTCCAGACAATCTAAATCCTGCTGTATCCTCCGACAGTCCTCATCGCTATCCGCAATTCCACCAACCTTTGTGTCGTCTGCAAACTTACTAATCAGACCAGTTACATTTTCCTCCAAATCATTTATATATACTACAAAGAGCAAAGGTCCCAGCACTGATCCCTGTGGAACACCACTGGTCACAGCCCTCCAATTAGAAAAGCATCCCTCCATTGCTACCCTCTGCCTTCTATGGCCTAGCCAGTTCTGTATCCACCTTGCCAGTTCACCCCTGATCCCGTGTGACTTCACCTTTTGTACTAGTCTACCATGAGGGACCTTGTCAAAGGCCTTACTGAAGTCCATATAGACAACATCTACTGCCCTACCTGCATCAATCATCTTAGTGACCTCCTCGAAAAACTCTATCAAGTTAGTACTTATACCCAACACCCTCACTGTAATATACCCCACACTCTCACTGTAATATACCCCACACCCTCACTGTAATATACCCCACACCCTCTCCGCAATATACCCCACATCCTCACTGTAATATACCTCACATCCTCACTGTAATATACCCCCCACCCTCACTGTAATATACCTCACATCCTCACTGTAATATACCCCACACCCTCACTGTAATATACCTCACATCCTCACTGTAATATATCCGACATCCTCACTGTAATATACCCCACATCCTCACTGTAATATACCTCACACCCTCACTGTAATATACCCCACACCCTCACTGTAATATACCCCACATCCTCACTGTAGTTTACCCCATACCCTCACTGTAATATACCCCACATCCTCACCATAATATACCCCACACTCTCACTCTAATATACCCCACACCCTCACTGTAATATACCCCATATCCTCACAGTAATATACCCCACACCCTTACTGTAATATACCCCACATCCTCACTGTAATATACCCCACACCCTCACTGTAATATACCTCACATTCTCACTGTAATATTCCCCACTCCCTCATTGTAATATACCCCACACCCTCACCATAATATACCCCACACCATCACTGTAATATACCCCACAACCTCACTCTAATATACCCCACATCCTCCCTGTAATACACCCCACACCCTCACTCTTATATACCCCACATCCTCACTGTAATATACCTCACATCCTCACTGTAATATACCCCACATCCTCACTGTAATATACCTCACATCCTCACTGTAATATACCCCACATCCTCACTGTAATATACCCCACATCCTCCCTGTAATATACCCCACACCCTCACTAATATACCCCACACCCTCACTGTAATATACCCCACACCCTTACTGTAATATACCCCACATCATCACTGTAATATACCCCACACCCTCACTGTAATATACCCCACATCCTCACTGTAATATACCCCACACCCTCACTAATATACCCCACACCCTCACTAATATACCCCACACCCTCACTGTAATATACCCCACACCCTCACTGTAATATACCCCACACCCTCACTGTAATATACCCCATACCCTCACTCTAAGATACTCACATCCTCACTGTAACATACCCCACACCCTCACTGTAATATACCCCACATCCTCACTGTAGTATACCCCATACCCTCACTGTAATATACCCCACATCCTCACCATAATATACCCCACACCCTCACTCTAATATACCCCACACCCTCACTGTAATATACCCCACATCCTCACTGTAATATACCCCACAGCCTTACTGTAATATACCCCACATCCTCACTGTAATATACCCCACACCCTCACTGTAATATACCTCACATTCTCACTGTAATATTCCCCACTCCCTCACAGTAATATACCCCACACCCTCACCATAATATACCCCACACCATCACTGTAATATACCCCACACCCTCACTCTAATATACCCCACATCCTCACTGTAATATACCCCACATCCTCCCTGTAATACACCCCACACCCTCACTCTAATATACCCCACATCCTCACTGTAATATACCTCACATCCTCACTGTAATATACCCCACATCCTCACTGTAATATACCTCACATCCTCACTGTAATATACCCCACATCCTCACTGTAATATACCCCACATCCTCCCTGTAATATACCCCACACCCTCACTAATATACCCCACACCCTCACTGTAATATACCCCACACCCTTACTGTAATATACCCCACATCCTCACTGCAATATACCCCACACCATCACTGTAATATACCCCACATCCTCATTGTAATATACCCCACACCCTCACTAATATACCCCACATCCTCACTAATATACCCCACACCCTCCCTGTAATATACCCCACATCCTCACTGTAATATACCCCACACACTCACTGTAATATACCCCACATCCTCACTGTTATATACCCCACACCCTCACTGTAATATACCCCACATCCTCACTGTAATATACCCCACACCCTCACTGTAATATACTCCACATCCTCACTGTAATATTCCCCACACACTCACTGTAATATCCCCACATCCTCACTGTAATATACCCCACACCCTTACTGTAATATACCCCACACCTCACTGTAATATACCCCACACCCTCACTGTAATATACCCCACATCCTCACTGTAATATACCCCACACCCTCACTGTAATATACCCCACATCCTCACTGTAATATACCCTACACCCTTACTGTAATATACCCCACATCCTCACTGTAATATACCCCACACCCTTACTGTAATATACCCCACATCCTCACTGTAATATACCCCACACCCTCACTGTAATATACCTCACATTCTCACTGTAATATTCCCCACTCCCTCACTGTAATATACCCCACACCCTCACCATAATATACCCCACACCATCACTGTAATATACCCCACACCCTCACTCTAATATACCCCACATCCTCACTGTAATATACCCCACATCCTCCCTGTAATACACCCCACACCCTCACTCTAATATACCCCACATCCTCACTGTAATATACCTCACATCCTCACTGTAATATACCCCACATCCTCACTGTAATATACCTCACATCCTCACTGTAATATACCCCACATCCTCACTGTAATATACCCCACATCCTCCCTGTAATATACCCCACACCCTCACTAATATACCCCACACCCTCACTGTAATACACCCCACACCCTTACTGTAATATACCCCACATCCTCACTGTAATATACCCCACACCCTCACTGTAATATACCCCACATCCTCATTGTAATATACCCCACACCCTCACTAATATACCCCACATCCTCACTAATATACCCCACACCCTCACTGTAATATACCCCCATCCTCACTGTAATATACCCCACACACTCACTGTAATATACCCCACATCCTCACTGTTATATACCCCACACCCTCACTGTAATATACCCCACATCCTCACTGTAATATACCCCACACCCTCACTGTAATATACTCCACATCCTCACTGTAATATTCCCCACACACTCACTGTAATATACCCCACATCCTCACTGTAATATACCCCACACCCTTACTGTAATATACCCCACATCCTCACTGTAATATACCCCACACCCTCACTGTAATATACCCCATATCCTCACTGTAATATACCCCACACCCTCACTGTAATATACCCCACACCCTCACTCTAATATTCCCCACATCCTCACTGTAATATACCCCACATCCTCACTGTAATATACCCCACACCTCACTGTAATATACCCCACACCCCCACTAATATACCCCACACCCTCACTGTAATATACCCCACACCCTCACTGTAATATACCTAACATCCTCACTGTAATATACCCCACATCCTCACTGTAATATACCCCACATCCTCACTGTAATATATCCCACATCCTCACTGTAATATACCCCACACCCTCACTGTAATATACCCCACACCCTCACTGTAATATACCCCACACCCTCACTGTAATATACCCCACATCCTCACTGTAATATACCCCACACCCTCACTGTAATATACCCCACATCCTCACTGTAATATACCCCACACCCTCACTGTAATATACCTCACATCCTCACTGTGATATACCTCACATCCTCACTGTAATATACCCCACACCCTCACTGTAATATACCCCACACCCTCACTGTAATATACCCCACATCCTCACTGTAATATACGCCACACCCTCGCTGTAATATACCCCACACCCTCACTGTAATATACCCCACATCCTCAGTGTAATATACCCCACACCCTCACTGTAATATACCCCACACCCTCTCTGTATTATACCCCACACCCTCCCTGTAATATACCTCACACCCTCACTGTAATATACCCCACACCCTCACCGTACTAAACCTCTCATCCTCTCTGTAATATACCTCACATCCTCACTGTAATATACCCAACATCCTCACGGTAATATACCCCACACCCTCACCGTAATATACCGCTCATCCTCTCTGTAATATACATCACATCCTCACTGTAATATACCCCACACACTCACTGTAATATACCCCACATCCTCACTGTCATATACCCCACACCATCACCGTAATAAACCTCTCATCCTCTCTGTAATATACCTCACATCCTCACTGTAATAGACCCCACACCCTCACTGTAATATACCCCATATCCTCAATGTAATATACCCCATACCCTCACTCTAAGATACTCACATCCTCACTGTAATATACCCCACACCCTCACTGTAATATACCCCACATCCTCACTGTAGTATACCCCATACCCTCACTGTAATATACCCCACATCCTCACCATAATATACCCCACACCCTCACTCTAATATACCCCACACCCTCACTGTAATATACCCCATATCCTCACTGTAATATACCCCACACCCTTACTGTAATATACCCCACATCCTCACTGTAATATACCCCACACCCTCACTGTAATATACCTCACATTCTCACTGTAATATTCCCCACTCCCTCATTGTAATATACCCCACACCCTTACCATAATATACCCCACACCATCACTGTAATATACCCCACATCCTCACTGTAATATACGCCACACCCTCGCTGTAATATACCCCACACCCTCACTGTAATATACCCCACATCCTCAGTGTAATATACCCCACACCCTCACTGTAATATACCCCACACCCTCTCTGTATTATACCCCACACCCTCCCTGTAATATACCTCACACCCTCACTGTAATATACCCCACACCCTCACCGTACTAAACCTCTCATCCTCTCTGTAATATACCTCACATCCTCACTGTAATATACCCAACATGCTCACGGTAATATACCCCACACCCTCACCGTAATATACCGCTCATCCTCTCTGTAATATACATCACATCCTCACTGTAATATACCCCACACACTCACTGTAATATACCCCACATCCTCACTGTCATATACCCCACACCATCACCGTAATAAACCTCTCATCCTCTCTGTAATATACCTCACATCCTCACTGTAATAGACCCCACACCCTCACTGTAATATACCCCATATCCTCATTGTAATATACCCCATACCCTCACTCTAAGATACTCACATCCTCACTGTAATATACCCCACACCCTCACTGTAATATACCCCACATCCTCACTGTAGTATACCCCATACCCTCACTGTAATATACCCCACATCCTCACCATAATATACCCCACAGCCTCACTCTAATATACCCCACACCCTCACTGTAATATACCCCATATCCTCACTGTAATATACCCCACACCCTTACTGTAATATACCCCACATCCTCACTGTAATATACCCCACACCCTCACTGTAATATACCTCACATTCTCACTGTAATATTCCCCACTCCCTCATTGTAATATACCCCACACCCTCACCATAATATACCCCACACCATCACTGTAATATACCCCACAACCTCACTCTAATATACCCCACATCCTCACTGTAATATACCCCACATCCTCCCTGTAATACACCCCACACCCTCACTCTAATATACCCCACATCCTCACTGTAATATACCCCACATCCTCACTGTAATATACCCCACACACTCACTGTAATATACCTCACATCCTCACTGTAATATACCCCACATCCTCACTGTAATATACCCCACATCCTCCCTGTAATATACCCCACACCCTCACTAATATACCCCACACCCTCACTGTAATATACCCCACACCCTTACTGTAATATACCCCACATCCTCACTGTAATATACCCCACACCCTCACTGTAATATACCCCACATCCTCACTGTAATATACCCCACACCCTCACTAATATACCCCACACCCTCACTAATATACCCCACACCCTCACTGTAATATACCCCACACCCTCACTGTAATATACCCCACACCCTCACTGTAATATACCCCATACCCTCACTCTAAGATACTCACATCCTCACTGTAATATACCCCACACCCTCACTGTAATATACCCCACATCCTCACTGTAGTATACCCCATACCCTCACTGTAATATACCCCACATCCTCACCATAATATACACCACACCCTCACTCTAATATACCCCACACCCTCACTGTAATATACCCCACATCCTCACTGTAATATACCCCACACCCTTACTGTAATATACCCCACATCCTCACTGTAATATACCCCACACCCTCACTGTAATATACCTCACATTCTCACTGTAATATTCCCCACTCCCTCACTGTAATATACCCCACACCCTCACCATAATATACCCCACACCATCACTGTAATATACCCCACACCCTCACTCTAATATACCCCACATCCTCACTGTAATATACCCCACATCCTCCCTGTAATACACCCCACACCCTCACTCTAATATACCCCACATCCTCACTGTAATATACCTCACATCCTCACTGTAATATACCCCACATCCTCACTGTAATATACCTCACATCCTCACTGTAATATACCCCACATCCTCACTGTAATATACCCCACATCCTCCCTGTAATATACCCCACACCCTCACTAATATACCCCACACCCTCACTGTAATATACCCCACACCCTTACTGTAATATACCCCACATCCACACTAATATACCCCACACCCTCACTGTAATATACCCCACATCCTCATTGTAATATACCCCACACCCTCACTAATATACCCCACATCCTCACTAATATACCCCACATCCTCACTGTAATATACCCCACACACTCACTGTAATATACCCCACATCCTCACTGTTATATACCCCACACCCTCACTGTAATATACCCCACATCCTCACTGTAATATATCCCACACCCTCACTGTAATATACTCCACATCCTCACTGTAATATTCCCCACACACTCACTGTAATATACCCCACATCCTCACTGTAATATACCCCACACCCTTACTGTAATATACCCCACATCCTCACTGTAATATACCCCACACCCTCACTGTAATATACCCCACATCCTCACTGTAATATACCCCACACCCTCACTGTAATATACCCCACATCCTCACTGTAATATACCCTACACCCTTACTGTAATATACCCCACATCCTCACTGTAATATACCCCACACCCTTACTGTAATATACCCCACATCCTCACTGTAATATACCCCACACCCTCACTGTAATATACCTCACATTCTCACTGTAATATTCCCCACTCCCTCACTGTAATATACCCCACACCCTCACCATAATATACCCCACACCATCACTGTAATATACCCCACACCCTCACTCTAATATACCCCACATCCTCACTGTAATATACCCCACATCCTCCCTGTAATACACCCCACACCCTCACTCTAATATACCCCACATCCTCACTGTAATATACCTCACATCCTCACTGTAATATACCCCACATCCTCACTGTAATATACCTCACATCCTCACTGTAATATACCCCACATCCTCACTGTAATATACCCCACATCCTCCCTGTAATATACCCCACACCCTCACTAATATACCCCACACCCTCACTGTAATATACCCCACACCCTTACTGTAATATACCCCACATCCTCACTGTAATATACCCCACACCCTCACTGTAATATACCCCACATCCTCATTGTAATATACCCCACACCCTCACTAATATACCCCACATCCTCACTAATATACCCCACACCCTCACTGTAATATACCCCACATCCTCACTGTAATATACCCCACACACTCACTGTAATATACCCCACATCCTCACTGTTATATACCCCACACCCTCACTGTAATATACCCCACGTCCTCACTGTAATAGACCCCACACCCTCACTGTAATATACTCCAAATCCTCACTGTAATATTCCCCACACACTCACTGTAATATACCCCACATCCTCACTGTAATATACCCCACACCCTTACTGTAATATACCCCACATCCTCACTGTAATATACCCCACACCCTCACTGTAATATACCCCACATCCTCACTGTAATATACCCCACACCCTCACTGTAATATACCCCACATCCTCACTGTAATATACCCTACACCCTTACTGTAATATACCCCACATCCTCACTGTAATATACCCCACACCCTCACTGCAATATACCCCATATCCTCACTGTAATATACCCCCACACCCTCACTGTAATATACCCCACATCCTCACTGTAATATACCCCACACCCTCACTCTAATATTCCCCACATCCTCACTGTAATATACCCCACATCCTCACTGTAATATACCCCACACCCTCACTGTAATATACCCCACACCCCCACTAATATACCCCACATCCTCACTGTTATATACCCCACACCCTCACTGTAATATACCCCACATCCTCACTGTAATATACCCCACATCCTCACTGTAATATATCCCACATCCTCACTGTAATATACCCCACATCCTCACTGTAATATATCCCACATCCTCACTGTAATATACCCCACACCCTCACTGTAATATACCCCACACCCTCACTGTAATATACCCCACACCCTCACTGTAATATACCCCACATCCTCACTGTAATATCCCCCACACCCTCACTGTCATATACCCCACATCCTCACTGTAATATACCCCACACCCTCACTGTAATATACCTCACATCCTCACTGTGATATACCTCACATCCTCACTGTAATATACCCCACACCCTCACTGTAATATACCCCACACCCTCACTGTAATATACCCCACATCCTCACTGTAATATACGCCACACCCTCGCTGTAATATACCCCACACCCTCACTGTAATATACCCCACATCCTCACTGTAATATACCCCACATCCTCACTGTAATATACCCCACATCCTCACTCTTCTATACCCCACACCCTCACTGTAATGTACCCCACATTCTCACTGTAATATACCCCACACCCTCACTGTAATATACCGCACTCCCTCACTGTAATATACCCCACACCATCACTGTAATATACCTCACATCCTCACTGTAATATACCCCACACCCTCACTGTTATATACCTCCCATCCTCACTGTAATATACCCGACACCCTCACTGTAATATACCTCACATCCTAACTGTAATATATCCGACATCCTCACTGTAATATACCCCACATCCTCACTGTAATATACCTCACATCCTCACTGTAATATACCTCACATCCTCCCTGTGATATACCCCACATCCTCAGTGTAATATACCCCACACCCTCACTGTAATATACCCCACACCCTCTCTGTATTATACCCCACACCCTCCCTGTAATATACCTCACACCCTCACTGTAATATACCCCACACCCTCACCGTACTAAACCTCTCATCCTCTCTGTAATATACCTCACATCCTCACTGTAATATACCCAACATCCTCACGGTAATATACCCCACACCCTCACCGTAATATACCGCTCATCCTCTCTGTAATATACCTCACATCCTCACTGTAATATACCCCACACACTCACTGTAATATACCCCACATCCTCACTGTCATATACCGCACACCATCACCGTAATAAACCTCTCATCCTCTCTGTAATATACCTCACATCCTCACTGTAATAGCCCCCACACCCTCACTGTAATATACCCCATATCCTCACTGTAATATACCCCATACCCTCACTCTAAGATACTCACATCCTCACTGTAATATACCCCACACCCTCACTGTAATATACCCCACATCCTGACTGTAGTATACCCCATACCCTCACTGTAATATACCCCACATCCTCACCATAATATACCCCACACCCTCACTCTAATATACCCCACACCCTCACTGTAATATACCCCATATCCTCACTGTAATATACCCCACACACTTACTGTAATATACCCCACATCCTCACTGTAATATACCCCACACCCTCACTGTAATACACCTCACATTCTCACTGTAATATTCCCCACTCCCTCACTGTAATATACCCCACACCCTAACCATAATATACCCCACACCATCACTGTAATATACCCCACACCCTCACTCTAATATACCCCACATCCTCACTGTAATATACCCCACATCCTCCCTGTAATACACCCCACACCCTCACTCTAATATACCCCACATCCTCACTGTAATATACCTCACATCCTCACTGTAATATACCCCACATCCTCACTGTAATATACCTCACATCCTCACTGTAATATACCCCACATCCTCACTGTAATATACCCCACATCCTCCCTGTAATATACCCCACACCCTCACTAATATACCCCACACCCTCACTGTAATATACCCCACACCCTTACTGTAATATACCCCACATCCTCACTGTAATATACCCCACACCCTCACTGTAATATACCCCACATCCTCACTGTAATATACCCCACACGTTCACTAATATACCCCACACCCTCACTAATATACCCCACACCCTCACTGTAATATACCCCACACCCTCACTGTAATATACCCCACACCCTCACTGTAATATACCCCATACCCTCACTCTAAGATACTCACATCCTCACTGTAATATACCCCACACCCTCACTGTAATATACCCCACATCCTCACTGTAGTATACCCCATACCCTCACTGTAATATACCCCACATCCTCACCATAATATACACCACACCCTCACTCTAATATACCCCACACCCTCACTGTAATATACCCCACATCCTCACTGTAATATACCCCACACCCTTACTGTAATATACCCCACATCCTCACTGTAATATACCCCACACCCTCACTGTAATATACCTCACATTCTCACTGTAATATTCCCCACTCCCTCACTGTAATATACCCCACACCCTCACCATAATATACCCCACACCATCACTGTAATATACCCCACACCCTCACTCTAATATACCCCACATCCTCACTGTAATATACCCCACATCCTCCCTGTAATACACCCCACACCCTCACTCTAATATACCCCACATCCTCACTGTAATATACCTCACATCCTCACTGTAATATACCCCACATCCTCACTGTAATATACCTCACATCCTCACTGTAATATACCCCACATCCTCACTGTAATATACCCCACATCCTCCCTGTAATATACCCCACACCCTCACTAATATACCCCACACCCTCACTAATATACCCCACACCCTCACTGTAATATACCCCACACCCTCACTGTAATATACCCCACACCCTCACTGTAATATACCCCATACCCTCACTCTAAGATACTCACATCCTCACTGTAATATACCCCACACCCTCACTGTAATATACCCCACATCCTCACTGTAGTATACCCCATACCCTCACTGTAATATACCCCACATCCTCACCATAATATACCCCACACGCTCACTCTAATATACCCCACACCCTCACTGTAATATACCCCACATCCTCACTGTAATATACCCCACACCCTTACTGTAATATACCCCACATCCTCACTGTAATATACCCCACACCCTCACTGTAATATACCTCACATTCTCACTGTAATATTCCCCACTCCCTCACTGTAATATACCCCACACCCTCACCATAATATACCCCACACCATCACTGTAATATACCCCACACCCTCACTCTAATATACCCCACATCCTCACTGTAATATACCCCACATCCTCCCTGTAATACACCCCACACCCTCACTCTAATATACCCCACATCCTCACTGTAGTATACCTCACATCCTCACTGTAATATACCCCACATCCTCACTGTAATATACCTCACATCCTCACTGTAATATACCCCACATCCTCACTGTAATTTACCCCACATCCTCCCTGTAATATACCCCACACCCTCACTAATATACCCCACACCCTCACTGTAATATACCCCACACCCTTACTGTAATATACCCCACATCCTCACTGTAATATACCCCACACCCTCACTGTAATATACCCCACATCCTCACTGTAATATACCCCACACCCTCACTAATATACCCCACACCCTCACTAATATACCCCACACCCTCACTGTAATATATCCCACATCCTCACTGTAATATACCCCACACCCTCACTGTAATATACCCCACATCCTCACTGTAATATACCCCACATCCTCACTGTAATATACCCCACATCCTCACTGTAATATACCCCACACCCTTACTGTAATATACCCCAGATCCTCACTGTAATAAACCCCACACCCTCACTGCAATATACCCCACATCCTCACTGTAATATACCCCACACCCTCACTGTAATATACCCCACATCCTCACTGTAATATACCCCACACCCTCACTCTAATATTGCCCACATCCTCACTGTAATGTACCCCACATCCTCACTGTAATATACCCCACACCCTCACTGTAATATACCCCACACCCCCACTAATATACCCCACACCCTCACTGTAAATTACCCCACACCCTCACTGCTATACCCCACATCCTCACTGTAATATACCCCACATCCTCACTGTAATATACCCCACATCCTCACTGTAATATATCCCACATCCTCACTGTAATATACCCCACACCCTCACTGTAATATACCCCACATCCTCACTGTAATATACCCCACACCCTCACTGTAATATACCCCACATCCTCACTGTAATATACCCCACACCCTCACTGTAATATACCCCACATCCTGACTGTAATATACCCCACACCCTCACTGTAATATACCCCACATCCTCACTGTAATACACCCCACATCCTCACTGTAATATACCCCACACCCTCACTGTAATATACCTCACATCCTCACTGTGATATACCTCACATCCTCACTGTAATATACCCCACACCCTCACTGTAATATACCCCACACCCTCACTGTAATATACCCCACATCCTCACTGTAATATACGCCACACCCTCGCTGTAATATACCCCACACCCTCACAGTAATATACCCCACATCCTCACTGTAATATACCCCACATCCTCACTGTAATATACCCCACATCCTCACTGTTCTATACCCCACATTCTCAGTGTAATATACCCCACACCCTCACTGTAATATACCCCACACCCTCTCTGTATTATACCCCACACCCTCCCTGTAATATACCTCACACCCTCACTGTAATATACCCCACACCCTCACCGTAATAAACCTCTCATGTTCTCTGTAATATACCTCACATCCTCACTGTAATATACCCAACATCCTCACGGTAATATACCCCACACCCTCACCGTAATATACCTCTCATCCTCTCTGTAATATACCTCACATCCTCACTGTAATATACCCCACACACTCACTGTAATATACCCCACATCCTCACTGTCATATACCCTACACCATCACCGTAATAAACCTCTCATCCTCTCTGTAATATACCTGACATCCTCACTGTAATATACCCCACACCCTGACTGTAATATACCTCACATCCTCACTGTAATAGACCCCACACCCTCACCGTAATATACCTCTCATCCTCTCTGTAATATACCTCACATCCTCACTGTAATATACCCCACATCCTCACTGTAATATACCCCATACCCTCACTGTAATATACCCCACTCCCTCACTGTAATATACCTCACACCCTCACTGTAATATCCCTCACATCCTCACTGTAATATACCTCACATCCTCACTGTAATATACCCCACACCCTCACCGTAATATACCTCTCATCCTCTCTGTAATATACCTCACATCCTCACTGTAATATACCCCACATCCTCACTGTAATATACCCCACATCCTCACTGTAATATACCTCACATCCTCACTGTAATATACCCCACTCCCTCACTGTAATATACCCCACTCCCTCATTGTAATATACCTCACACCCTCACTGTAATATCCCTCACATCCTCATTGTAATATACCTCACATCCTCACTGTAATATACCCCACATCCTCACTGTAATATACCCCATACCCTCACTGTAATAGACCCCACTCCCTCACTG
Organism: Scyliorhinus torazame; assembly: GCF_047496885.1. Taxonomy (NCBI): domain Eukaryota; kingdom Metazoa; phylum Chordata; class Chondrichthyes; order Carcharhiniformes; family Scyliorhinidae; genus Scyliorhinus; species Scyliorhinus torazame. Next base: position 263,591 of record NW_027307975.1, read on the forward strand.
TAATAATCCCCACACCATCACTGTAATAGACCCCACACCCTCACTGTAATATACCCCACACCCTCACTGTAATATACCCCACATCCTCACTGTAATATACCCCATACCCTCACTGTAATATACCTCACATCCTCACTGTAGTATACCCCATACCCTCACTGTAATATACCCCATACCCTCACTCTAAGATACTCACATCCTCACTGTAATATACCCCACACCCTCACTGTAATATACCCCACATCCTCACTGTAGTATACCACATACCCTCACTGTAATATACCCCACATCCTCACCATAATATACCCCACACCCTCACTCTAATATACCCCACACCCTCACTGTAATATACCCCACATCCTCACTGTAATATACCCCACACCCTTACTGTAATATACCCCACATCCTCACTGTAATGTACCCCGCACCCTCACTGAAATATACCTCACATTCTCACTGTAATATTCCCCACTCCCTCACTGTAATATACCCCACACCCTCACCGTAATATACCCCACACCATCACTGTAATATACCCCACACCCTCACTCTAATATACCCCACATCCTCACTGTAATATACCCCACATCCTCCCTGTAATACACCCCACACCCTCACTCTAATATACCCCACATCCTCACTGTAATATACCTCACATCCTCACTGTAATATACCCCACATCCTCACTGTAATATACCTCACATCCTCACTGTAATATACCCCACATCCTCACTGTAATATACCCCACACCCTCACTAATATACCCCACACCCTCACTGTAATATACCCCACACCCTCACTGTAATATACCTCACATCCTCACTGTGATATACCTCACATCCTCACTGTAATATACCCCACACCCTCACTGTAATATACCCCACACCCTCACTGTAATATACCCCACATCCTCACTGTACTTTACGCCACACCCTCGCTGTAATATACCCCACACCCTCACTGTAATATACCCCACATCCTCACTGTAATATACCCCACATCCTCACTGTAATATACCCCACATCCTCACTGTTCTATACCCCACATCCTCAGTGTAATATACCCCACACCCTCACTGTAATATACCCCACACCCTCTCTGTATTATACCCCACACCCTCCCTGTAATATACCTCACACCCTCACTGAAATATACCCCACACCCTCACCGTAATAAACCTCTCATCCTCTCTGTAATATACCTCACATCCTCACTGTAATATACCCCACACCCTCACTGTAATATACCCCAATCCCTCACTGTACTATACCCCACATCCTCACTGTAATATACCTCACACCCTCACTGTAATATACCCAACATCCTCACGGTAATATACCCCACATCCTCACTGTTCTATACCCCACATCCTCAGTGTAATATACCCCACACCCTCACTGTAATATACCCCACACCCTCTCTGTATTATACCCCACACCCTCCCTGTAATATACCTCACACCCTCACTGTAATATACCCCACACCCTCACCGTAATAAACCTCTCATCCTCTCTGTAATATACCTCACATCCTCACTGTAATATACCCCACACCCTCACTGTAATATACCCCAATCCCTCACTGTACTATACCCCACATCCTCACTGTAATATACCTCTCATCCTCACTGTAATATACCCCACACCCTCACTGTAATATACCCAACATCCTCACGGTAATATACCCCACACCCTCACTGTAATATACCTCTCATCCTCTCTGTAATATACCTCACATCCTCACTGTAATATACCCCACACACTCACTGTAATATACCCCACATCCTCACTGTCATATACCCCACACCATCACCGTAAGAAACCTCTCATCCTCTCTGTAATATACCTCACATCCTCACGGTAATATACCCCACACCCTCACTGTAATATACCTCACATCCTCACTGTAATATACCCCACACCCTCACCGTAATATACCTCTCATCCTCTCTGTAATATACCTCACATCCTCACTGTAATATATCCCACGTCCTCACTGAGATATACCCCACATCCTCCCTGTAATATACCTCTCATCCTCTCTGTAATATACCTCACATACTCACTGTAATATACCCCACATCCTCACTGTAATATACCCCATACCCTCACTGTAATATACCCCACTCCCTCACTGTAATATACCTCACACCCTCACTGTAATATCCCTCACATCCTCACGGTAATATACCCCACATCCTCACTGTAATATACCTCACATCCTCACTGTAATATACCCCACATCCTCACTGTAATATACCCCACATCCTCACTGTAATATACCCCACATCCTCACTGTAATATACCCCACATCCTCACTGTAATATACCCCATACCCTCACTGTAATATACCCCACTCCCTCACTGTAATATACCTCACACCCTCACTGTAATATCCCTCACATCCTCACTGTAATATACCTCACATCCTCATTGTAATATACCTCACATCCTCACTGTAATATACCCCACATCCTCACTGTAATATACCCCATACTCTCACTGTAATAGACCCCACTCCCTCACTGTAATAATCCCCACACCATCACTGTAATAGACCCCACACCCTCACTGTAATATACCCCACACCCTCACTGTAATATACCCCATACCCTCACTCTAAGATACTCACACCCTCACTGTAATATACCCCACACCCTCACTGTAATATACCCCACATCCTCACTGTAGTATTCCCCATACCCTCACTGTAATATACCCCACATCCTCACCATAATATACCCCACACCCTCACTCTAATATACCCCACACCCTCACTGTAATATACCCCACATCCTCACTGTAATATACCCCACACCCTTACTGTAATATACCCCACATCCTCACTGTAATGTACCCCACACCCTCACTGTAATATACCTCACATTCTCACTGTAATATTCCCCACTCCCTCACTGTAATATACTCCACACCCTCACCGTAATATACTCCACACCATCACTGTAATATACCCCACACCCTCAATCAAATATACCCCACATCCTCACTGTAATATACCCCACATCCTCCCTGTAATACACCCCACACCCTCACTCTAATATACCCCACATCCTCACTGTAATATACCCCACATCCTCACTGTAATATACCTCACATCCTCACTGTAATATACCCCACATCCTCACTGTAATATACCCCACACCCTCACTAATATACCCCACACCCTCACTGTAATATACCCCACACCCTTACTGTAATATACCCCACATCCTCACTGTAATATACCCCACACCCTCACTGTAATATACCCCACATCCTCACTGTAATATACCCCACACCCTCACTAATATACCCCACACCCTCACTAATATACCCCACACCCTCACTGTAATATACTCCACATCCTCACTGTAATATACCCCACACACTCACTGTAATATACCCCACATCCTCACTGTAATATACCCCACACCCTTACTGTAATATACCCCACATCCTCACTGTAATATACCCCACACCCTCACTGTAATATACCCCACATCCTCACTGTAATATATCCCACACCCTCACTGTAATATACCCCACATCCTCACTGTAATATACCCTACACCCTTACTGTAATATACCCCACATGCTCACTGTAATATACCCCACACCCTCACTGCAATATACCCCATATCCTCACTGTAATATACCCCCACAACCTCACTGTAATATACCCCACATCCTCACTGTAATATACCCCACACCCTCACTCTAATATTCCCCACATCCTCACTGTAATATACCCCACATCCTCACTGTAATATACCCCACACCCTCACTGTAATATACCCCACACCCCCACTAATATACCCCACACCCTCACTGTAATATACCCCACACCCTCACTGTAATATACCCCACATCCTCACTGTAATATACCCCACATCCTCACTGTAATATACCCCACATCCTCACTGTAATATACCCCACATCCTCACTGTAATATACCCCACATCCTCACTGTAATATATCCCACATCCTCACTGTAATATACCCCACACCCTCACTGTAATATACCCCACACCCTCACTGTAATATACCCCACACCCTCACTGTAATATACCCCACATCCTCACTGTAATATACCCCACACCCTCACTGTAATATACCCCACACCCTCACTGTAATGTACCCCACACCCTCCCTGTAATATACCCCACACCCTCCCTGTAATATACCCCACACCCTCACTGTAATATACCCCACACCCTCACTGTAATATACCCCACACCCTCACTGTAATATACCCCAAATCCTCACTGTAATATACCCCACACCCTCACTGTAATATACCCCACATCCTCACTGTAATATACCCCACACCCTCACTGTAATATACCTCACATCCTCACTGTGATATACCTCACATCCTCACTGTAATATACCCCACACCCTCACTGTAATATACCCCACACCCTCACTGTAATATACCCCACATCCTCACTGTAATATACGCCACACCCTCGCTGTAATATACCCCGCACCCTCACTGTAATATACCCCACATCCTCACTGTAATATACCCCACATCCTCACTGTAATATACCCCACATCCTCACTCTTCTATACCCCACACCCTCACTGTAATGTACCCCACATCCTCACTGTAATATACCCCACATCCTCACTGTAATATACCTCACATCCTCACTGTAATATACCCCACATTCTCACTGTAATATACCCCACACCCTCACTGTAATATACCGCACTCCCTCACTGTAATATACCCCACACCATCACTGTACTATACCCCACACCCTCACCGTAATATACCCCACACCCTCACTGTAATATACCCCACACCCTCACTGTAATATACCCCACATCCTCACTGTAATATACCCCACACCCTCACTGTAATATACCCCACACCCTCACTGTAATATACCTCACATCCTCACTGTAATATACCCCACACCCTCACTGTAATATACCCCACAACCTCACTGTAATATACCCAACATCCTCACTGTAATATACCCCACACTCTCACTGTAATATACCCCACCCCCTCACTGTAATATACCCCACACCCTCTCCGTAATATACCCCACATCCTCACTGTAATATACCCCACATTCTCACTGTAATATACCCCACACCCTCTCCGTAATATACCCCACATCCTCACTGTAATATACCCCACATTCTCACTGTAATATACCCCACACCCTCACTGTAATATACCTCACATCCTCACTGTAATATACCCCACACCCTCACTGTAATATACCTCACATCCTCACTGTAATATACCCCACACCCTCACTGTAATATACCTCACATCCTCACTGTAATATACCCCACACCCTCATTGTATATACCCAACACCCTCACTGTAATATACCTCACACCCTCACTGTAATATACCCCACACCCTCACTGTAATATACCCCATATCCTCACTGTAATATACCCCACATCCTCACTGTAATATACCGAAAACCCTCACTCTAATATACCCCACACCATCACCGTAAGATACCTCACATCCTCACTGTAATATACCCAAAACCCTCACTCTAATATACCCCACATCCTCACTGTAATATACCTCACATCCTCACTGTTATATTCCCCACATTTTCACTGTAATATACCCCACACCCTCACTGTAATATACCCCCCACCCTCCCTGTAATATACCCCACACCCTCACTGTAATATACCTCACATCCTCACTGTAATATACCCACATCCTCACTGTAATATACCCCACACCCTCACTGTAATATACCCCACATCCTCACTGTAATATACCTCACATCCTCACTGTAATATACCCCACACCCTCTCTGTAATGTACCCCAAATCCTCACTGTAATATACCCCACACCCTCACTGTAATATACCCCACAGCCTCACTTTTAATATACCTCACATCCTCACTGTAATATACCTCACATCCTCACTGTAATATACCCCACACCCTCACTGTAATATACCCCACATCCTCACTGTAATATCCCCCACACCCTCACTGTAATATACCCCACAGCCTCACTTTTAATATACCTCACATCCTCACTGTAATATACCTCACATCCTCACTGTAATATACCCCACACCCTCACTGTAATATACCCCACATCCTCACTGTAATATACCCCACACCCTCACTGTAATATACCCCACATCCTCACTGTAATATACCCCACATCCTCACTGTAATATACCCCACACCCTCACTGTAATATACCCCACATCCTCACTGTAATATTCCCCACATCCTCACTGTAATATACCTCACATCCTCACTAATATACCCCACATTCTCACTGTAATATACCCCACACCCTCACTGTAATATACCTCACATCCTCACTGTAATATACCTCACACTCTCACTGTAATATACCCCACACCCTCACTGTAATATACCCCACACCCTCACTGTAATATACCTCACATCCTCACTGTAATATACCCCATACCCTCACTGTAATATACCCCACACCCTCACTGTAATATACCTCACATCCTCACTGTAATATACCTCACACTCTCACTGTAATGTACCCCACATCCTCACTGTAATATACCTCATCCTCACTGTAATATACCCCACACTCTCACTGTAATATACCCCACACCCTCACTGTAATATACCCCACACTCTCACTGTAATATACCCCACACCCTCACTGTAATATACCCCACACTCTCACTGTAATGTACCCCACATCCTCACTGTAATATACCCCACATCCTCACTGTAATATACCCCACATCCTCACTGTAATATACCCCACACCCTCACTGTAATATACCCCACATCCTCACTGTAATATACCCCACACCCTCACTGTAATCTCCCTCATCCTCACTGTAATATACCCCACATCCTCACTGTAATATACCCCACATCCTCACTGTAATATACCTCACATCCTCACTGTAATATACCCCACATCCTCACTGTAATATACCCCACACCCTCACTGTAATATCCCTCACATCCTCACTGTAATAGACCCCACTCTCTCACTGTAATAATCCCCACACCATCACTGTAATAGACCCCACATCCTCACTCTAATATACCCCACATCCTCACTCTAATATACCCCACACCCTCACTGTAATATACCTCACATCCTCACAGTAATATACCTCACATCCTCACTGTAATCTCCCCCACATCCTCACTGTAATATACGCCACACCCACAATAAACAAAGAAATGTGCAGCACAGGAACAGGCCCTTCAGCCCTCCAAGCCCGTGCCGACCATGCTGCCCGACTAAACTACAATCTGTAGATGCCCCTTTAATGTCACTATCGTCCCTGCTTCCACCACCTCCTCCAGTAGCGAGTTCCAGGCACCCACTACCTTCTGCGTAAAAAACTTGCCTCGTACATCTACTCTAAACCTTGCCCCTCTCACTTTAAACCTATGCCGCCTAGTAATTGACCCCTCTACCCCGGGGAAAAGCCTCTGACTATCCACTCTGTCTATGCCCCTCATAATTCTGTAGACCTCCGGATGAGGCGGGAAACCGTGGCACACATCTGCCACCTGCTGGCACACCTGTCACCGCGTGGCACTGGCGGGGGACACCCTCTCCCCGTGTCCATCAAGGTTACGGTGACCCTGAACTTTTATGCAACGGGGTCATTCCAGGCACCGAGTGGGGACCTGTCCGGCATATCGCAGACATCGGTGCACCGGTGCATCCGGGCAGTGACAGACGCCCTATATGCCATGGCGCACCGCTACATCCGCTTCCCTGTGGACCGGGCCAGCCAAGATGCCCGGGCCGTGGGCTTCTCTGCCGTGGCCGGGTTCCCCATGGTCCAGGGCACGATCGATGGGATGCACGTCGCCGTGCGGCCACCTGCAGATAACAGGGCCGTGTTCACCAATAGGAAGGGGACCTATTCGATGAACATACAGGTGGTCTGCGACCACCGCATGATGATCCTGCAAGTCTGCGCCCGTTACCCAGGCAGTGTACACGACTCAAACGTGTTGTCGCGGTCATCCATCACCGGCATGTACGAGGGACGCCATCCCCGGCTGAGGGGCTGGTTGCTGGGCGACAGGGGCTACCCATTGCGATCGTGACTGATGACGCCTGTACGGAGGCCATGCAATGAGGCGGAGAATCGCTACCATGATGCCCATGTAGCGACAAGGGGAGTGATAGAGAGGTGCTTTGGTGTGCTGAAGATGCGTTTCAGGTGCCTGGACCTCTCTGGGGGCGCCCTCCAGTATCGGTCAGATAGGGTCGGCCGCATCATTGTGGTGTGATGCGTCCTGCACAACATAGCCCAGCAGAGGGGCGATGTGCCGCAGGCAGAGGAGGGCGGAGTGGAGGAGCAGCAGGAAGAGGCGCAGTCCTCCCCAGATGAGGGGGATGGGGACAATGGTCAGGGCAGACGGGCTAGACACAGGCGGGTGGCTGTCCACCGTTACCGGCTGGCCCAGCGGGCACGGGACAGACTGATAGCCGCCCGCTTCACTGACTAGATGGGCGTGGGAATCGGGTAGTATGGCCACAGACCGCACACCATGGCAACAGCCGACCACCCACACCCCCCACCCATCCACCCACCCAGCACCCTCACCCCCCTCCCCAACCCCACCCACCCCACCCGCATGCACACCACCCCCCCATTGCCGATCCACCTGCGGCACAACTGCCGGGCTCACACAGTTGCCGGTGGATGCGTGTCTATCGCAAGCCATGGAGGATGATGACAACCCGCCCTGCGATGAGCTCCTGGTTCCACATCGTTGGACTATGTCTGACCCATGGCCACAGTACCACCATCCACCCGGACCATCCCTGCATGCGGCTGTGACACTGCAGCGCACGGTCCCGTCCTCTGCCCGGGGGGATGTTGATGGCGGCCCAGGGGGAAGGGGGCAGACTCACCTGGGGCTGAGGTAAGACCACCCCTCACACACACACACTTGCGCTCAACGTACATGACACCCCCGCACGCTTTGGACAGAGCACAAAGGCAGCTTCTGTAGGTGTAACATTGACTTTAATAACCAAAGGAGTTCATGCACGTGCCCTAGCCCCTAAAACTCATCTGTGCCCTGCACCCGTGCCAACTTACTCAGTGTCTAATTGTTTGGCCTTACGGGCCCTTTGACTACGTCTACGTGGTTCCCCAGACGGTACAGCAGAACTGGAGGTGGACTCCTGTGATTCCTGCCATCTGACACGGGATCCCTTTGGCGGCCATTTCCTGAGGCGTCCTGGCCTAGATGGGCCAGGCTGCGGCCTGGGCGAGTGGGGTGGCGAGCTGCCAGCCTGCCCTGCCCGTTGTCCACCCGATGCACCTGGGACGGAAGGGGGGGAGTCCGAGGTGTCACGGTGTTCCGGGGGGGACCCAGGACGGACCACACCACCTCCTACTCCCTCGGGGTGCCCGATGGCCCCCAGGCCTCGACATGGGTGGGGGATGCGAACGGACTGGCCATCCGACGCCCCCCCCCCGACATCTGGCGCTGCCAGTCCTGGAGGCCCGTGCTGGTATCGACAGGAGTCTGCAGGTTTGCAGCCATGGAGCTCAGGGGATTGGCAAACCCTGTCTGTGACTGTGCGATGCCGGCTCGCACATGGCCAATGGCGCCGATGCCCTCAGCGATGGCCTGCAGAGACTGGGCCATGGCCTGCTGAGACTGGGCCATGGCCTGCAGAGACTGGGCTATGGACTGCTGAGACTGGGCCATGGCATTGAGCGCCTCTGCCATCTGGCGCTGGCACTGGCTCATGGCCTCCTGTGAGAGGGCAGCCATGTCCTGGGCCACAGACGCCGCCTGCACGGAAAGCCCCAGGCCTCGCAAACCGTTCCCCATGTCTGACACCATCGCACCCATTGCCTCCACCGCGGACGCCACCCGTGCGGTGTCGGCCTGGGTGGCACGCATGACCGGCACCACTCCCAGCTCCTGGACGCGGGTGGACTCCTCCACCTGCGACTGCAGCCGCCGCAAGCCGGCCGTCACCCTCTTCGCTCGTCTCCGGGTCGGTGGTTGCATCGGATCTATGTGTGGGTGTGGTAACTCCAGGAACCCGGGATCCATCTGGGCGGCAGATGTTCGCTTGGGCTGGGCTGGTCCTGGCTCGGCTGTGACGGGGGCCTGTGGCTGCCCCTCTCGTCGCTAGGTGGCACACGCCTGCGTCGTCGCACCTGTACGAGATGGGGGCGTCGTCTCCCTGTTGCTCCAGGTCTCTCCGTCTCCCGTGGTCTCCAAGGGACATCCTGCGGGCGTCGCATGCCGGAGGGTCCGGGTCTCTCCGTCTCCCGTGGTGTGCGAGGGGCATCCTGCGGGCATCGCATGCTGGAGGGTCTGGGTCTCTCCGTCTCCCGTGGCCTCCGAGGGGCATCCTGCGGGCGTCGCATGCCGGAGGGTCCGGGTCTCTCCGTCTCCCGTGGCCTCCGAGGGGCATCCTGCGGGCGTCGCATGCCGGAGGGTCCGGGTCTCTCCGTCTCCCGTGGTCTCCGAGGGGCATCCTGTGGGCAGTCTGCATCTGCGGGGATGGGTGCCTCGACGTTTGCTCCTGCGATACACAATGAAGCATGCATGGTTAGACACGCAGGCAGTGATCAGGTGATATGGGGGAGGGGGATATAGGGGAGGGGGGATATGGGGACGGGCTGTCGGTGGCTCACTTGCTAGTACGCCCCCGACCTCTGCATCAGCAACCTCCCGGTCCTCAGGTCCGCCAGCCAGTTCCAGGGCCCTTTCCTCTTGTTCGGTCAGTGGCAGTATAGGGGAGGTGGGATATGGGGAGGGGGGATATGGGGGATGGGGGATATGGGGGATAGGGGGGAGGGGGGATAGGGGGGAGGGGGGATATGGGGAGGGGGGATAGGGAGGATATGGGGGAGGGGGGATAGGGAGGATATGGGGGAGGGGGGATATGGGGGAGGGGGGATATGGGGGAGGGGGGATATGGGGGAGGGGGGATATGGGGGAGGGGGGATATGGGGAGGGGGGTTATGGGGGAGGGGGGATATGGGGGAGGGGGGATATGGGGGATATGGGGAGGGGGGATATGGAGGAGGGGGATATGGGAGGGGGATATGGGAGGGGGATATGGGGAGGGGGGATATGGGGTATTTGGGGGAGGGGAATATGGGGGAGGGGGGATATGGGGGAGGGGGGATATGGGGGAGGGGGGATATGGGGGAGGGGGGATATGGGGGAGGGGGGATATGGGGGAGGGGGGATATGGGGAGGGGGATATGGGGGAGGGGGGATATGGGGAGGGGGATATGGGGGAGGGGGGATATGGGGAGGGGGATATGGGGGAGGGGGGATATGGGGGAGGGGGGATATGGGGGAGGGGGGGTATGGGGGAGGGGGGATATGGGGGAGGGGGGATATGGGGGAGGGGGGATATGGGGGAGGGGGGATATGGGGGAGGGGGGATATGGGGGATATGGGGGAGGGGGGATATGGGGGAGGGGGGATATGGGGGAGGGGGGATATGGGGAGGGGGGATATGGGGAGGGGGGATATGGGGGAGGGGGGAAGGCTCACCCTGCCTGCTCTGACGAGGTCGTTCACCTTCTTGTGGCACTGGGTGCCTGTCCGTGGTGTCAGGGCCACAGCGGTGACAGCCTCTGCCACCTCCCTCCACAGACGCCGGCTGTGGCGTGGGGCAACTCTGCGGCCGTGCCCGGGATACAGGGCCTCCCTCCTCTGCTCCACTGCGTCCAGGAGCACCTCCACATCCCGTGACTGGAACCTCGGGGCTGAGCGGCGGCCGGCCATCCGGTCGGGTGTTCCGGTCGGGTGGGGGGGAGCAGCGCGTCCTTATGAGCCGTCACGCCGTCCGGCGTTTATGATGCTGCACGGCGTGAACCACGTGAGCAAGCGCGGATCCCGTGACGTCGCTGCTAGCCCATTTCGGGCCGGAGACTTCGCGATGTTTCTGGCGGCGTGATGCAGGTCGGATTTGCGCCGTTTTTTGCGCCGATCGGCGGACTTTGCGCCGATAACGGAGAATTTCGCCCCAGATCAGTTACATTATCCTCCAAATCATTTATATATACTACAAACAGCAAAGGTCCCAGCACTGAGTCCCAGAGTCGATTTCGGCGGGAGAACAGCTGGTGAGTCAGTTTCAGCGGGAGCATTGCGGAAGTGGTTGCTGGGAGGTAAGTCTGTCCTTTAAAAGCACTTGTCTTTGCAGGGGCAGGCCAGTCGATTTTGGCGGGAGTGGAGCTGGCTGGTTAGTCAATTTCAGCAGGAGCTGAGAATTTTTTTTTGTTTTTAAATTAGGTTTTTAGGCGGGAACAGGAAGTCGACCCGCGGACGTCTGGGAAGACCTTCACCAATAAATTCTGGTGGAGAGGAAACCCGAGACACTACACGTGTAGTGTCTCCCACCCGCCCTCCTCCTCTAACCTAATAATAAAACCCATTGGTCTGAGGTAAGTACCATATTTTATTATATTATTATTATTTTCTATAAAAATTTAATTTAGTTATTAGCCAGATCTTGGTAGAAAGTTAGAGGAATGGCAGGGAAGGGAGTGCAATGTTCCTCCTGCAGGATGTTTGAGGTGAGGGATGCAGTTAGTGTCCCTGCTGATTTTACCTGCAGGAAATGCTGCCATCTCCAGCTCCTCCAAGACCGAGTTAGGGAACTGGAGCTGGAGTTGGAAGAACTTCGGATCATTCGGGAGGCAGAAGGGGTCATAGATAGCAGCTTCAGGGAATTAGTTACACCAAAGATTGGAGATAGGTGGGTAACTGTAAGAGGGACTGGGAAAAAGCAGTCAGTGCAGGGATCCCCTGCGGTCGTTCCCCTGAGAAACAAGTATACCGCTTTGGATACTTGTGGGGGGGGGGGGACTTACCAGGGGTAAGCCATGGGGTACGGGCCTTTGGCACGGAGTCTGTCCCTGTTGCTCAGAAGGGAAGGGGGGAGAGGAGCAGAGCATTAGTAATTGGGGACTCTATAGTCAGGGGCACAGATAGGAGATTTTGTGGGAGCGTGAGAGACTCACGTTTGGTATGTTGCCTCCCAGGTGCAAGGGTACGTGATGTCTCAGATCGTGTTTTCCGGGTCCTGAGGGGGAGGGGGAGCAGCCCCAAGTCGTGGTCCACATTGGCACTAACGACATAGGTAGGAAAGGGGACAAGGATGTCAGGCAGGCTTTCAGGGAGCTAGGATGGAAGCTCAGAACTAGAACAAACAGAGTTGTTATCTCTGGGTTGTTGCCCGTGCCACGTGATAGTGAGATGAGGAATAGGGAGAGAGAGCATTTAAACACGTGACTACAGGGATGGTGCAGGCGGGAGGGATTCAGATTTCTGGATAACTGGGGCTCTTTCTGGGGAAGGTGGGACCTCTACAGACAGGATGGTCTACATCTGAACCTGAGGGGCACAAATATCCTGGGGGGGAGATTTGTTAGTGCTCTTTGGGGGGGTTTAAACTAATGCAGCAGGGGCATGGGAACCTGGATTGTAGTTTTAGGGTAAGGGAGAATGAGAGTATAGAGGTCAGGAGCACAGATTTGACGTCGCAGGAGGGGGCCAGTGTTCAGGTAGGTGGTTTGAAGTGTGTCTACTTCAATGCCAGGAGTATACGAAACAAGGTAGGGGAACTGGCAGCATGGGTGGTACCTGGGACTTCGATGTTGTGGCCATTTCGGAGACATGGATAGAGCAGGGACAGGAATGGATGTTGCAGGTTCCGGGGTTTAGGTGTTTTAGTAAGCTCAGAGAAGGAGGCAAAAGAGGGGGAGGTGTGGCGCTGCTAGTCAAGAGCAGTATTACGGTGGCGGAGAGGATGCTAGATGGGGACTCTTCTTCCGAGGTAGTATGGGCTGAAGTTAGAAACAGGAAAGGAGAGGTCACCCTGTTGGGAGTTTTTTATAGGCCTCCTAATAGTTCCAGGGATTGAGAGGAAAGGATGGCGAAGATGATTCTGGATAAGAGTGAAAGTAACAGGGTAGTTATTATGGGAGACTTTAACTTTCCAAATATTGACTGGAAAAGATATAGTTCGAGTACAATAGATGGGTCGTTTTTTGTACAGTGTGTGCAGGAGGGTTTCCTGAAACAATATGTTGACAGGCCAACAAGAGGCGAGGCCACGTTGGATTTGGTTTTGGGTAATGAACCAGGCCAGGTGTTGGATTTGGAGGGAGGAGAGCACTTTGGGGACAGTGACCACAATTCGGTGACGTTTACGTTAATGATGGAAAGGGATAAGTATACACCGCAGGGCAAGAGTTATAGCTGGGGGAAGGGAAATTATGATGCCATTAGACGTGACTTGGGGGGGATAAGGTGGAGAAGTAGGCTGCAAGTGTTGGGCACACTGGATAAGTGGGGCTTGTTCAAGGATCAGCTACTGCGTGTTCTTGATAAGTATGTACCGGTCAGACAGGGAGGAAGGCGTCGAGCGAGGGAACCGTGGTTTACCAAGGAAGTGGAATCTCTTGTTAAGAGGAAGAAGGAGGCCTATGTGAAGATGAGGTGTGAAGTTTCGGTTGGGGTGATGGATAGTTACAAGGTAGCGAGGAAGGATCTAAAGAGAGAGCTAAGACGAGCAAGGAGGGGACATGAGAAGTATTTGGCAGGAAGGATCAAGGAAAACCCAAAAGCTTTCTATAGGTATGTCAGGAATAAGCGAATGACTAGGGAAAGAGTAGGACCAGTCAAGGACAGGGATGGGAAATTGTGTGTGGAGTCTAAAGAGATAGGCGAGATACTAAATGAATATTTTTCGTCAGTATTCACTCAGGAAAAAGATAATGTTGTGGAGGAGAATGCTGAGCCCCAGGCTAATAGAATAGATGGCATTGAGGTACGTAGGGAAGAGGTGTTGGCAATTCTGGACAGGCTGAAAATAGATAAGTCCCCGGGACCTGATGGGATTTATCCTAGGATTCTCTGGGAGGCCAGGGAAGAGATTGCTGGACCTTTGGCTTTGATTTTTATGTCATCATTGGCTACAGGAATAGTGCCAGAGGACTGGAGGACAGCAAATGTGGTCCCTTTGTTCAAAAAGGGGAGCAGAGACAACCCCGGCAACTATAGACCGGTGAGCCTCACGTCTGTAGTGGGTAAAGTCTTGGAGGGGATTATAAGAGACAAGATTTATAATCATCTAGATAGGAATAATATGATCAGGGATAGTCAGCATGGCTTTGTGAAGGGTAGGTCATGCCTCACAAACCTTATTGAGTTCTTTGAGAAGGTGACTGAACAGGTAGACGAGGGTAGAGCAGTTGATGTGGTGTATATGGATTTCAGCAAAGCATTTGATAAGGTTCCCCATGGTAGGCTATTGTAAAAAATACGGAGGCTGGGGATTGAGGGTGATTTAGAGATGTGGATCAGAAATTGGCTAGCTGAAAGAAGACAGAGGGTGGTGGTTGATGGGAAATGTTCAGAATGGAGTACAGTCACAAGTGGAGTACCACAAGGATCTGTTCTGGGGCCGTTGCTGTTTGTCATTTTTATCAATGACCTAGGGGAAGGCGCAGAAGGGTGGGTGAATAAATTTGCAGACGATACTAAAGTCGGTGGTGTTGTCGATAGTGTGGAAGGATGTAGCAGGTTACAGAGGGATATAGATAAGCTGCAGAGCTGGGCTGAGAGGTGGCAAATGGAGTTTAATGTAGTGAGGTGATTCGCTTTGGAAGGAATAACAGGAATGCGGAATATTTGGCTAATGGTAAAGTTCTTGAAAGTGTGGATGAGCAGAGGGATCTAGGTGTCCATGTACATAGATCCCTGAAAGTTGCCACCCAGGTTAATAGGGTTGTGAAGAAGGCCTATGGAGTGTTGGCCTTTATTGGTAGAGGGATTGAGTTCCGGAGTCGGGAGGTCATGTTGCAGCTGTACAGAACTCTGGTACGGCCGCATTTGGAGTATTGCGTACAGTTCTGGTCACCGCATTATAGGAAGGACGTGGAGGCTTTGGAGCGGGTGCAGAGGAGATTTACCAGGATGTTGCCTGGTATGGAGGGAAAATCTTATGAGGAAAGGCTGATGGACTTGAGGTTGTTTTCGTTGGAGAGAAGAAGGTTAATAGAGGCATACAAAATGATCAGGGGGTTGGATAGGGTGGACAGTGAGAGCCTTCTCCCGCGGATGGATATGGCTGGCACGAGGGGACATAACTTTAAACTGAGGGGTAATAGATGTAGGACAGAGGTCAGAGGTAGGTTCTTTACGCAAAGAGTAGTGAGGCCGTGGAATGCCCTACCTGCTACAGTAGTGAACTCGCCAACATTGGGGGCATTTAAAAGTTTATTGGATAAACATATGGATGATAATGGCATAGTGTAGGTTAGGTGGCTTTTGTTTTGGTGCAACATCGTGGGCCGAAGGGCCTGTACTGCGCTGTATTGTTCTATATTCTATGATCCCTGTGGAACACCACTGGTCACAGCCCTCCAATTAGAAAAGCATCCTTCCATTGCTACTCTCTGCCTTCTATGACCTAGCCAGTTCTGTATCCACCTTGCCAGCTCACCCCTGATCCCGTGTGACTTCACCTTTTGTACTAGTCTACCATGAGGGACCTTGTCAAAGGCCTTACTGAAGTCCATATAGACAACATCCACTGCCCTACCTGCATCAATCATCTTAGTGACCTCCTCGAAAAACTCTATCAAGTTTGTGAGACACAACCTCCCCTTCACAAAATCATGCTGCCTCTCACTAATATGTCCATTTGCTTCCAAATGGGAGTAGATCCTGTCTCGAAGAATTCTCTCCAGTAATTTCCCTACCACTGAAGTAAGGCTCACCGGCCTGTAGTTCCCTGGATTATCCTTGCTACCCTTCTTAAACTGAGGAACAACATTGGCTATTCTCCAGTCCTCCGGGACATCCCCTGAAGACAGTGAGGATCCAAAGATTTCTGTCAAGGCCTCAGCAATTTCCTCTCCAGCCTCCTTCAGTATTCTGGGGTAGATCCCATCAGGCCCTGGGGACTTATCTACCTTAATATTTTTTAAGACACCCAACACCTCGTCTTTTTGGATCTCAATGTGACCCAGGGTGTGTAGATAGCCTTAACCCTATTTGTCAATGACTTTTCGTGACCCATTCTAGCCCTCCTGACTCCTTGCTTTAAGTTCCTTCCTACTTTCCTTATATTCCACACAGGCTTCGTCTGTTCCCAGCCTTTTAGCCCTGACAAATGCCTCCTTTTTCTTTTTGACGAGGCCTACAATATCTCTCGTTATCCAAGGTTCCTGAAAATTGCCGTCCTGAATTCCTTTCAACTGACACTTGAAAGCTTCCCACATGTCCAGATGTTGATTTGCCCTCAAACATCGCCCCCAATCTATGTTCTTCAGTTCTCGCCTAATATTGTTATAATTAGCCTTCCCCAATTTAACACATTCATCCTAGGACCACTCTTATCCTTGGCACCAGCACTTTAAACTTTCTAAAT